>NC_061509.1:48329185-48433994 GCF_022539505.1 Lolium rigidum
CTCTCATCACACTCATCCTAGATTCTTAGGGTTTATAATTAATACCAAGTTGTGATGATTATGGAATTGGTTTCCTAAGGTATTGCTATTGGAATAGGGTTCTCACCTCCAATATAAAATATTGACTTGAACAACTAGGATTAGTACTACTCTAGTATTCTTGTATGGGCATGATTATGGTTAGTATTATAACTTCTCTCACTTCTCAATATCTTGGAATATCCTAAGGTCCTACTCAAGAGATGATGATATGATCCTCTAAATAGATGGTTTGCCTAGGAATTCTACCTTGGTATCTTCTGTAGCTTGTTCTTCCGGAAATCTGATAAACCTGCATCTTGTGGTATGCCTCCACCTCCTAGCTTCTTCATCTTGATCCTAGCTAATTCACATGGAGTGGCTCTATGTGTTTGTTCCCATGTATCATGGTACTTGATGAGCAAATGGATGAAGGATGTGGCTCTATTTATAGGCTTGGGCAAGCTCTAATATCATGACACATAGGTGGTGACTCTTGTGTTGGTTTGATGAGTAAGGTGCTTGGTTGTCATGCCCTCATCCATAGCAATCCTTTGAGCATGAGGTGGCAAAGCTTGGAAAGCAAGTCATGTAGATATTTTCATCCCACATGGCATAGAGATTATCCTCTCATATGATTTATTTTTGGATAGCCAAGTGGCATTTGCTACTAAATATCATGTGGATGGTTTTATTATTGTGGATGAGTCATCATACCATCTTTGATTGGATTTACATTATAATATTGGTAAAAAGGTGAAGGTTGAGGGTTATTTCTCAAGTTTGGATAGTTGGTGTTTGAATTCATCTAGGCATGATCATATGAGTTTCAAAATACTCATAGTTAGTTTTATTCAAATAGTTTGAACTATAATTCGTAATGTAAATGGATTTAGTTTTATGATATTCCATATATTTAATAAGTTATGATTTAAATAAGAATGTGTGGCTTTTATGCACTTTAGACCCTGTGGTTTACCTTATTTATAAGTGAATTAAATTACACACAAAGGTAGTTGCTAACTTTCAAGTGTTAATAAGTTAGGGTTTGATTCTTAAAGAATGTGTTGTTGTAAATCTAATTCCATTTGATCTAATCCATAGATCAAATCATCTCTACCCAAAATAAGGTTTTAGCAAAGATCACAGTGAAGTTTATAGCGCTTGACTTGATGATCTACTTCAATTCCAGCAAGTCAAGTGAAACTTCAGTTACTGTGGTAAGTTTTATTTGAAAGCGCGAAAATTCCCCGGATTTTCTATGCATGAATGCAATGCACACTTTGGTGTTCTCTCATTTTATTGCCTCTAAACCTGGGATATTACAGCCTCTCCCCCTTAAACTGAACTTCGTCCCGAAGTTCGAACGCTCTCATGTTTCGGAATGTGGAACTGACTTGAACAGATCACAATCCTTTCAAACTTCCATGGTGATCTCATTAGATATAATTGAATATATCCCTTGTCCAGATCCTTTATGAAGTCTTCGATGTCCGGCAATGATACTTTCTTCAATTCTATGATTTCTTCCAACACTCTAAGCTTATAGACTTACTATCCAAAAATTCTTGGATTAAGACATCTTATTGTGTTAATGGACTTTCCTAATGGTTGTGGTGACATCTACCTATTTGGGTACTCAAAGCTTGGTTCTACCAGCTGCGGTGTAATATGGCACTACGATTTACCAGCTGCGATACTCAAACCTTAATTTTAAAAGATTTATTTAAGGTAGGGTATTGTTTTCCCTTACTACCATAACGAAAGTAATGGTACTTGGTAAGGTATTACGATAGGCATGGTCCTGGTTGTTTAGTCCTACGAATGGATTAGACTCATTTAGTCCATCCAACCATGGCTTCTAGTTTTAAGCTAGTTATCTTCCTTTTGGGTTCTTTAGGTTCCATGAAAGGAATTTTTCTAATAATCATTAGTTTTGGTATAGTCAAACCCTTCGATCTTTTGTTTTCTTAGGCTTTGATTGTTCCCCGATATCTTCTTCATCCAACTTCATTTTCTAAAACTTACTGAAGTTCTCTTGGTTTTGAGTAATTACAATTACCCACTTAAGTTAAGGTCTAACCCTTACTTCTTCAATATATAAACCTCGGCTTACGGTCCGACAATCTCCTGAGAGTACTTTTATATGGGTACTTCCCAACAACCTTATAAAAATAAGATCGGACTTCCTCTCAGTTTATACCTTTTTCTCCGTCTATCATACTCCAAATCATATTTTAATACTTCTCCTTCAACCTTCCTCTCCCCCTTGGAGTTTACTAATGATCTTCAAACTTCCTTTCTTCTAATCATTAAACTCCAAGGTTAGAAGACTAGTGTTGGTCTAACTTGTAGTTTGTACTTTTCTAGAGTCTCACGAAGAATTATTTGTGGTATATCCACTCACTTGTGGGTATCCATTATGAATCCTCCAATTAAAAAAATTTACCAGCTACGAGATACCAGCTGTGAAATACTAGCTGCGGAATCCCCCTTTCTTTTAGGTAAAGAAATGTTCGAGTTGTGGCTATCCGGGTACCAATTGCAGACTACCTAGTACCCAGATGTAGCTTATTGGATACCAGCTGTGGCTATGTTGTGGTTGTCAATATCTACCTACCAGTTGTGGCTACTTACATAGCTTTAGTTAAGATATACCTCACTTTACATTCTTTCTCTTCATGGTTATCCTATATCAGCTGCGGTCTTATTATACCAACTACGACTTCACTTGTCTATTTCCTTCTTTTAGGGTTTGTTTTACAAGATAACCACTTGTTGACACTATGAAAATAGTATTTTAAGTGACTTCACTTGCATTCCCTTCTTCCAACATGAATACAGCTCCACTTCTACTGCAACATATTCACTATTTTTCTCACTTTCATGGTACTTCCATGTTGAAGTACTCCTTGATTAAGGATAAAAGTGAGTTTTGATTGGTCTTTCCTTTAGAGTATTGTGGTTGCTTCCCACAATTTGACTTCCTTCATCTAGTGAACCTTCATCTTTTCTTCAAAATCTCCAGAATTCGTCACTTCCTCACATGAATACCTTTACCCTCTAGACCTATAACATCAAGTAAGAGCTTGATATTGCAACATGCATTTGCATATCAAAGTAAAACTTCATGTATGGATCTAGTCAATCAATGAAAATCCAATAAAATCCAAGAAGATTCAGCTTTGTGCTTATAATACACATCCTTATATGCCTGAATATAAAAGTTGGGTAAGACATCCCTAAACATCAGGATCAGATGTGTAGTATATAACACCACATTACATAGGTTTAGGTCGTGATACTTAGCACGAATACGTGAATTTCTACTATTTGTCTCAACATTTATCTTAATTGTACATTTGCAATGAGACAACTTGAAACAAAATGGCTTGGAATAGTTGAAATTAACCTAGTTTTGTTTGGAAGTACTAACAAAATAGTATACCATATATATGTGCTATTGAGAACTACTTCCTATAATACAATTAATTCTAACATGTCTATTCTAAATACATGATTGTTTAGAATATACCACCTATAACTCTGGGATTTCTCTATGTGATATGCTCTAAATAAGCCTTCTTTAAATTAAGGACTATGGTTCTAACATACTTGGTATAGTTATTAGGATTTTAAGGCCTAAGCTTTCAAATTATTCCTTAAATCCTACTCCTCATCATACTTCTGTTAACTCACTTATGATGTTCTACTCCCTCACATCATGATTCTCAAGTGAATCATATATGATTACCAACTTTACCATGAAAAGTAAACTTGTATAACTCCTATCACTCTTCCTTACCTCCTATGATTGTCTCATCATAGACATATACTACCTTATATAACTTATCTCCCTTACTTAACATCAATCATTTGACATTTTAAATGACTCTTACTTAACCATAACATGACTTGGTATACATCTTCCAATAGGATATCTTCCTTATGGTTGTATCCTCTCTTTGGACTACCATGTGTTGTATACCAACTGTGGTCTTCTACCACCCTTTATCTTAAGCTCCAATGGTGTTCTATTTGTTTGGAATGAAGCAAGATAACTAACTAATTCACTTTACTAAAGAAAGATAGATAAGAAAGATTGACTCAAGTGTGTCAGGATTATTCTCAAGTGAATACCCATCTCAAGTCAAAAGAATGGTTGATTTAACTAAGACATCTTCCTATAGACACTACCAAACCTATAGGTCTCCTTTAAAGGGTTTTAATCCTAGGGTCAAAGCATTTGCTCTGATACCAGCTATGGTGACCCAGCGTACCACTGCATGGTGTAGTACACAAGTCGTTGACATAACACAAGTGAAACACTGTTCCACTCATATTACATCCCTCGAGTGGTACAACGAAACATATGCGAGTCCAAGGTATGTCTATAGAAGTACACACGAGCTGTTTACATAAGATCAACACAACCTCCTACTTTACAGTGAGGTAAAACTTCAGATAAAGCTCCAGAAGAACGACTCGTAGTCTATCTTATTGCTAACTCAAGTTTAAGAGCTAATTGGCTTGCTATAGAAATCTAGCTACTTAGGTGCTAGGATTAGGGAAAGGTTCCCTTCTATTACTAGTCTAAGTTTCCACTCTAGCTGATGCAGAAGTTGACTCCATTGACTTCTTTGATTGGATTCTTCATCTTGTTGCGAGTTGACTCCTTTGTCTTCGAGTTCCACGGTAGTTTCTCCTTCGGTGCCTTGATCTAAGAAGGGGGTTCAAACGGGATAGAATGAGTACGAGCGTACTCAGCAAGTTCATATTAGGAAATATGTGTATCATGCACTAGCTACAGCCATAGACCATGAAGTCATAGGCCAATGCAAGTTTTTGTAATCATTTCTTCAAAAGGTTTATTTTATTACGAAAAACTATGCCCGTCGGTCTTCACGAGTTGACTAGAACTTCGTGGAGTTCCTTTCTGCCGCGTTCGCAGTTCCTTCCCGGAACAGGGAGTGACGATCACAATTCGGTATCCTCTCGCAGAGGTGCGTTACTTTTCCCATAAGAGACCTTATCCTTGTTGCCAACCAGGTGCAAGCTTTCCCGTCCACACTTCCTTTGGTGTGAGGCCAGGTGTAAGATCCAAGCCCACACCGCCTTCTCGGCGACTGCAAACCCACCCTTTTGTCCAACCGTACACCCCCAGTAGACTTCTCCCGATAATACGGCTTTACTCACGATGTACTCCGGGCAATCCTTCATAGATCGTAGAGCTTATCATCACTAATGGATGGGGATTTAAAAGGCTATCCCAACCTATTGCGGCAGTGCCTCCAACACCCCACCGGCTCTACCAATCCGTTGGCGTGCAGAAGGGAAAAGATACAGCTAACTTCCCCAGAGCCATTATAGATCTCATGGATAACGCGATATGTACGGCGCTAGAATCGCTGGACGGCATTGGTACTTAGTCCTAGATGAGTAGTACCCATGCAATGGAACCTCCACCATATCAACACATACCATGGTTCCATTGCCCACCACATAGTCATATTCATAATTGTAAAATAATACTTTGCTTTTCAATGCATGAGTGATAAGTATAGTACTTTGCATATAGTTTGATACAAATAATCAAATGACATGAGCAAGCGATGAACTTTCCTTTCTTGACTGCAAGATTATGCGAGGCAAAAGCTTCGATACGTGATAACTCCAAATTCTGAAATACCATCATCGTCCGGTAAGGACAATGTTTAAAGAACTGGCAAAGATGCTATAATGCATAATATGAGATGCAATCGTCCCGAGCGTAACCTAATCTCGATGATTTAGGATGGATGAGTTGTAAAGATTTCTTTAGGGTGTGTTGCACTTTTAGGAGGGTTCTCAAACAAGGTTCTTATTAGGGTTTGGTTATATTAGCATCATAACCAAGTGATATAAGGAATTATAACAATCATACACATAAAGAATAGTAGTGGAATAATATGTGAAGAATAGTTGTCCATTTTAAGTTCTACAGGACATGGTTGATGATTACTTATATTATACTTCAAAAGAATAACTTTTGAAGAACATGTTGTTTAAGAAATAAGTAGTATTTCAAATAAGAACTATGGCTTCTATGGTTTGATTGACCTTTGTACTTCAAAAGAATAACTTTTGAAGAACAGGTTAAATAAGAATATGAACTACTATACATATGAGCTATGGCCTTCTAGGGTTTACTATGGTTTCACATTTACTTCACTAAGTGATCATTAATGGCTTCTAAATTAAGTGGCTTATTACTTACTAAGTAGGGTTTAATTAGATAGCAACATGTGATGTGAATTGTTACACAAGGTTGGTACTAGGGTTTATCCTTATGGTTCTACTAGGGTTTAATGATTGAGGTTCATCCTAATGGTGTGGTATAATGAAGTGGTAATCAATGGTACTAATCCAATTAACAAGCTAGGGTTTATACCTAGGTGACACTAGGGAATCATATAGGTTTTAATTAAGAATAGGGACATGAAATGATAATCTCATGTGACTTGGTTTTATGCTAGTGGATCATAAGCATGCATTCATTTGTTTCTTACTAGGGTTTTATATGTATAGGTGAAATGGATATGATCACATGGGCTAAACTCCTAGGGTTTTAGGATTGCAACTATTAAGGATGAACACATAAAATAATGGGATCAAGGTCTTACTTAAATTAAAACTAGGGTTTCTAAATCATGGTACAACTCCTAAAAAGGATGGTTGGACATATAGGTGTGGTAACTAATTACTTTGAATCAAAATTAGGAATGGTTTGACATTTTATTACTCTTCACAAGATTTAATAATTAGAGTACTCCTATTTTGGTTTAATTAAGAATCAGGGTTTAATAATTGTTATTAAGGTTTAAAATAGTTAACTTGTTAACTAAAGATGTTTAAGTAAATAAGTTTTGATTTACCAAAATAATATTGACTTATAATATTTTCTTGAGTTTTTACTATTTAAAGAAAATAGAAAATATTAATTTGCAAAGTAGGGTTTATGAATTACCACTAATAATTAAGTAAATGAAACATGATCATGAAACTAATCTTAATATTTTATTTAGTTACTGAATAGTTAGAATTTAAATTTGAAACTTCACTAATTATTGAATTCAAATTGTATATTAAATAATTGAAATGGCATAATTAATAAGGTTAAAAATAAGTGAATTTTGATTTTGACACACATTTTTGTTTTATATTTTATTTGAATAGAGTTTATTTTTGTGAGCATTTTGACATATTATTCATAATTTTCTGAGTTAAAATGAATTTTATATGATTTTTCAAAGTTTCAGATATTTTGTGGAATTTGAATGAAACACTAAACGTACCGATTCGATTATACACACAGAGACAGACAGGTTGGGTCGTTGACTGGGTCAGCTGCCATGGTGGCAACGACCAGTCAACAGCGACCAGTGGCCCCCACACGCCACATCGACTTCGCCGGAGACGCGCCGGTGAGCGACGGCGACGGCGTTACGCTATCCCGCGAGTACGCGGAGTATACCAAACGAATCGCCACGACATACTGAGCATGCTAGGGGTGGCCCCGCCACCTATTGGTCACCGGAGATAGCTCCGACGAACACTACTGCGGCGGCGCACTCCGGTGATGAATCAATCGAGCGATAGAGGATGCTTCAGGAAGAAATAAAAGATGTTGGAGATGCGCACGATTGACCTGAGGCTGATGAACCACTTGCCGATGCTCGGGGTGGTCGGAGATGATGGCAATCAAGTGTTTTCCGGCGAACCCGAGGGAAAGGGAACGCCAAAATTCTCCCTCCTCCTTGCTCCGCTTGATGTTGTACTCCTCCAGGATGCTCCTGGTGATGATGCGCGTCGCCAGGACTGCTTGGTTGGCCCGGGGGTGGCTTGTACCGTCGAGTTCTTCCTCGACGCCGGTGACAGTTGATGTCTACGTTCCCCCTCCTTTCCTGTAGACAGTGTTGGGCCCCCAAGAGCAGAGGTTTGTAGAACAGCAGCAAGTTTTCCCTTAAGTGGATCACCCAAGGTTTATCGAACTCAGGGAGGAAGAGGTCAAAGATATCCCTCTCATGCAACCCTGCAACCACAAAGCAAGAAGTCTCTTGTGTCCCCAACACACCTAATAGGTGCACTAGTTCGGCGAAGAGATAGTGAAATACAAGTGGTATGAATAAATATGAGCAAGTAGTAATGCATAGCGAGTAGTAACGCAGCAGTAGTAACGCAGTAGTAAAACGAGTAAACAAGCAGCGATAGCGATATTTAGGAACAAGGCCTAGGGATTACACTTTCACTAGTGGACACTCTCAACATTGATCACATAACAGAATAGATAAATGCATACTCTACACTTTTGTTGGATGATGAACACATTGCGTAGGATTACACGAACCCTCAATGCCGGAGTTAACAAGCTCCACAATAATGCTCATGTTTTAGTAACCTTTAGTGTAAGATAGATCAACGAGACTAAACCAAGTACTAGCATAGCATGCACACCGTAACCTTCATGCATATGTAGGAGGAATAGATCACATCAATACCATCATAATGATAATTAACTCCACAATCTACAAGAGATCATGATCATAGCCTACGACAAGAACCACACGGTGCACACACTAGTCACCTTTACACACGTGCGGGAGGAATAGAACTACTTTAATAACATCACTAGAGTAGCACATAGATGAATTGTGATACAAAACTCATATGAATCTCAATCATGTAAAGCAGCTCATGAGATCATTGTATTGAAGTACATGGAAGAGAGATGAACCACATAGCTACCGGTACAGCCCAGAGCCTCGATGGAGAACTACTCCCTCCTCATGGGAGCGAGCAGCGGTGATGAAGATGGCGGTGGAGATGGCAGCGGTGTCGATGGAGAAGCCTTCGGGGGCACTTCCCCGCTCCGGCGGGGTGCCGGAACAGAGACTCCTGTCCCCCGGATCTTGGCTTCGCGATGGCGGCGGCTCCGGAAGGTTTCGTGGTTTTCGTCGAACGCCCGAGGTTTTTAGGTCGGAAGCTTTATATAGGCGGAGAGGCGGCGCAGGAGGGCTTCCGGGGGCCCACACCCTAGGGGCGCGCCCCCCTTGGCCGCGCCGGGGTGTGGTGTGGTGGCCCTGCCCCCTCTCTGCAGCGGTTCTCGTGTGTTCGGATGCTTCGGGTAAAATAGGAACACTGGGCGTTGATTTCGTCCGATTCCGAGAATATTTCGTTACTAGGATTTCTGAAACCAAAAACAGCGAGAAAACGGGAACGGCACTTCGGCATCTTGTTAATAGGTTAGTTCCGGAAAATGCACGAATATGACATAAAGTGTGCATATAACATGTAGATAACATCAATAATGTGGCATGGAACACAAGAAATTATCGATACGTTGGAGACGTATCGGCATCCCTAAGCTTAGTTCTGCTCGTCCCGAGCGAGGTAAAACGATAACAAAGATAATTTCCGGAGTGACATGCCATCATAAACTTGATCATACTATTTGTAAAGCATATGTAGTGAATGCAGCGATCAAAACAATGTATATGACATGGGTAAACAACTGAATCATAAAGCAAAGACTTTTCATGAATAGCACTTCAAGACAAGCATCAATAAGTCTTGCATAAGAGTTAACTTATAAAGTAATAATTCAAAGTAAAGGTATTGAAGCAACACAAAGGAAGATGAAGTTTCAGTGGTTGCTTTCAACTTATAACATGTATATCTCATGGATAATTGTCAATGCAAAGCAATATAACAAATGCAATATGCAAATATGTAAGAATCAATGCACAGTTCACACAAGTGTTTGCTTCTTGAGGTGGAGAGAAATAGGTGAGCTGACTCAACATAAAAGTAAAAGAATGGTCCTCCATAGAGGAAAAGCATCGATTGCTATATTTGTGCTAGAGCTTTGATTTTGAAAACATGAAACAATTTTGTCAACGGTAGTAATAAAGCATATGCATCATGTAAATTATATCTTATAAGTTGCAAGCCTCATGCATAGTGTACCAATAGTGCCCGCACCTTGTCCTAATTAGCTTGGACTACCTGGATTATCACCGCAATACATATGCTTTAACCAAGTTTCACAAAGGGGTACCTCTATGCCGCTTTGTACAAAGGTCTAAGGAGAAAGCTCGCATTTGGATTTCTCGCTTTTGATTATTCTCAACTTAGACATCCATACCGGGACAACATAGACAACGGATAATGGACTCCTCTTTTAATGCTTTAAGCATTTGACAACAATTAATTCTTTTCTCATTAGAGACTTGAGGATATTTGTCCAAAGCTGAAACTTCCACCATGAATCATGGCTTTAGTTAGCGGCCCAATGTTCTTCTCTCACAATATGCATGCTCAAACCATTCAACTCGGTGTAGATCGCCCTTACTTCGGACAAGACGAACATGCATAGCAACTCACATGAAATTCAACAATGAGTTGATGGCGTTCCCAGGTAAACATGGTTATCGCACAACAAGCAACTTAATAAGAGATAAAGTGCATAATTACATATTCAATACCACAATAGTTTTTAAGCTATTTGTCCCATGAGCTATATATTGCAAAGGTGAATGATGGAATTTTAAAGGTAGCACTCAAGCAATTTACTTTGGAATGGCGGGAAAATACCATGTAGTATAGGTAGGTATGGTGGACACAAATGGCATAGTGGTTGGCTCAAGTATTTTGGATGCATGAGAAGTATTCCCTCTCGATACAAGGTTTAGGCTAGCAAGGCTTATTTGAAACAAACACAAGGATGAACCGGTGCAGCAAAACTCACATAAAAGACATATTGAAAACATTATAAGACTCTACACCGTCTTCCTTGTTGTTCAAACTCAATACTAGAAATTATCTAGACCTTAGAGAAACCAAATATGCAAACCAAATTTTAGCATGCTCTATGTATTTCTTCATTAATGGGTGCAAAGCATATGATGCAAGAGCTTAAACATGAGCACAACAATTGCCAAGTATCACATTACCCAAGACATTTATAGCAATTACTACATGTATCATTTTCCAATTCCAACCATATAACAAATTAACGAAGCAGTTTCAACCTTCGCCATGAATATTAAAAGCTAAGAACACATGTGTTCATATGAACCAGCGGAGCGTGTCTCTCTCCCACACAAGCATGATGTAATCCAATTTATTCAAACAAAAACAAAAACAAAAGCACACGAGACGCTCCAAGTAAAGCACATAAGATGTGACCGAATAAAAATATAGTTTCAAGAGAAGGAACCCGATAATTTATCGATGAAGAAGGGGATGCCTTGGGCATCCCCAAGCTTAGACAGCTTGAGTCTTCTTGATATATGCAGGGATGAACCACCGGGGCATCCCCAAGCTTAGACTTTTCACTCTTCTTGATCGTAGTATATCATCCTCCTCTCTTGACCCTTGAAAACTTCCTCCACACCAAACTCGAAACAACTCATTAGAGGGTTAGTGGACAATAAAAATTAACATGTTCAGAGGTGACACAATCATTCTTAACACTTCTGGACATTGCATAAAGCTACTGGACATTAATGGATCAAAGAAATTCATCCAACATAGCAAAAGAGGCAATGCGAAATAAAAGGCAGAATCTGTCAAAACAGAACAGTCCGTAAAGATGTATTTTATTAGGCCACCAGACTTGCTCAAATAAAAATGCTCAAATTGAATGAAAGGTTCGTACATATCTGAGGATCACTCACGTAAATTGGCATAATTTTCTGAGTTACCTACAGAGAATTAGACCCAGATTCGTGACAGCAAAGAAATCTGTTTCTGCGCAGTAATCCAAATCTAGTACTTACTTTACTATCAAAGACTTTACTTGGCACAACAAAACACAAAACTAAGATAAGGAGAGGTTGCTACAGTAGTAAACAACTTCCAAGACACAAATATAAAACAAAGTACTGTAGCAAAATAACACATGGGTTATCTCCCAAGAAGTTCTTTCTTTTTAGCCATTAAGATGGGCTCGGCAGTTTTAATGATGCACTCGCAAGAAATAGTATTTGAAGCAAAAGAGAGCATCAAGAGGAAATTTCAAAACACATTTAAGTCTAACATGCTTCCTATGCATAGGAATCTTGTAAATAAACAAGTTCATGAAGAGCAAAGTAACAAGCATAGGAAGATAAAACAAGTGTAGCTTCAAAAATTTCAGCACATAGAGAGGCATTTTAGTAACATGAAAATTTCTACAACCATATTTTCCTCTCTCATAATAACTTTCAGTAGCAACATGAGCAAACTCAACAATGTAACTATCACATAAAGCATTCTTATCATGAGTCTCATGCATAAAATTATTACTCTCCACATAAGCATAATCAATTTTATTAGTAGTAGCGGGAGCAAATTCAACAAAGTAGCTATCATTATTATTCTCATCAAGTGTAGGAGGCATAGTATAATCACAATAAAATTCACTCTCCATAGTAGGTGGCACCAAAAGTCCACTATCATTATCATCATCAGAAATAGGAGGCAAAGTATCATCAAAGAAAATTTTCTCCTCAATGCTTGGGGGACTAAAAATATCATGAAAACCAGCTTCCCCAAGCTTAGAACTTTCTATATCATTATCAACAATGGTGTTCAAAGCGTTCATACTAATATTACTACCAGCATGCAAATAAGATTTCATAGGTTTTTTAATTTTCGCATCAAACAATCCATGTTTTAAATCAGGAAATAGAATAAGAAGCTCACTCTTGTACATTATGCCAAACTAGTGTAGACAAGAAACAACAAGATGCAATTGCAGGATCTAAAGGAAATAGCTTCGAGCACACACACAACGGCGCCAGAAAAATACTTTACCTGAGACCGTAGTATGAGAGCCTTTTACCTTTCCTCCCCGGCAACGGCGCCAGAAAATAGCTTGACGTCTACGTTCCCCCTCCTTTCCTGTAGACAGTGTTGGGCCCCCAAGAGCAGAGGTTTGTAGAACAGCAGCAAGTTTTCCCTTAAGTCGATCACCCAAGGTTTATCGAACTCGGGGAGGAAGAGGTCAAAGATATCCCTCTCATGCAACCACTGCAACCACAAAGCAAGAAGTCTCTTGTGTCCCCAACACACCTAATAGGTGCACTAGTTCGGCGAAGAGATAGTGAAATACAAGTGGTATGAATAAATATGAGCGGTAGTAACGCAGCGATAGTAACGCTGAGCGAGTAGTAACGCGATAGAAACGAGTAAACAAGCGAGCGATAGCGATATTTAGGAACAAGGCCTAGGGATTACACTTTCACTAGTGGACACTCTCAACATTGATCACATAACGAGAATAGATAAATGCATACTCTACACTTTTGTTGGATGATGAACACATTGCGTAGGATTACACGAACCCTCAATGCCGGAGTTAACAAGCTCCACAATAATGCTCATGTTTTAGTAACCTTTAGTGTAAGATAGATCAACGAGACTAAACCAAGTACTAGCATAGCATGCACACCGTAACCTTCATGCATATGTAGGAGGAATAGATCACATCAATACCATCATAATGATAATTAACTCCACAATCTACAAGAGATCATGATCATAGCCTACGACAAGAACCACACGGTGCACACACTAGTCACCTTTACACACGTGCGGGAGGAATAGAACTACTTTAATAACATCACTAGAGTAGCACATAGATGAATTGTGATACAAAACTCATATGAATCTCAATCATGTAAAGCAGCTCATGAGATCATTGTATTGAAGTACATGGAAGAGAGATGAACCACATAGCTACCGGTACAGCCCCGAGCCTCGATGGAGAACTACTCCCTCCTCATGGGAGCAGCAGCGGTGATGAAGATGGCGGTGGAGATGGCAGCGGTGTCGATGGAGAAGCCTTCCGGGGCACTTCCCCGCTCCGGCGGGGTGCCGGAACGGAGACTCCTGTCCCCCGGATCTTGGCTTCGCGATGGCGGCGGCTGCGGAAGGTTTACGTGGTTTTCGTCGAACGCCCCGAGGTTTTTAGGTCGGAGGCTTTATATAGGCGGAGAGGCGGCGCGAGGAGGGCTTACGGGGGCCCACACCCTAGGGGCGCGCCCCCCCTTGGCCGCGCCGGGGTGTGGTGTGGTGGCCCTGCCCCCTTCTCTGGCGGTTCTCGTGTGTTCTGGATGCTTCCGGGTAAAATAGGAACACAGGCGTTGATTTCGTCCGATTCGAGAATATTTCGTTACTAGGATTTCTGAAACCAAAAACAGCAGAAAATAGGAACTGGCACTTCGGCATCTTGTTAATAGGTTAGTTCCAGAAAATGCACGAATATGACATAAAGTGTGCATATAACATGTAGATAACATCAATAATGTGGCATGGAACACAAGAAATTATCGATACGTTGGAGACGTATCAACAGTGAGTGGAAGAAAGCGAGAGATAGAGAGCGACTGAGAAGGAATGGATGGGCAGCAAGGTTCTAGGGTTTCCTGGAGAATCTCCAGGCATATTTATAGAGCTCGGCGAGGTCGAATTGGTAAGTTCACCGTCGGCGACGGCCGAGATGTGGCGGTGACATTGATACTGCAAACGAGCACGAATCGAGATGTTTTTAGATAGGCTCGGACGCGAGAATAGTTGGGCGCGGTTCTGAGATGGCCTGCGACGTCCAGGGTCATCCTTATCGCCGCCGAGGTCGTGGCCGACTGGCACGAGGCGTCTCTGTCGACGCCGGGGAAGAAGAAGGACGAAGCTTTTCTCCTCGCACGATTTTTAAAGACTCCGAAACGGTATTTGGTTCGGGCTGGGCTTGTACTTGGGCTAGCTCTCGGGCTGCTCATCGGGCTGCTGAGGCCTGCTTCGGTGGACAGGTAAGCCCCTCTCTCTCTTTTCTATTTCTGTTTTATTTTCTGTTTTGATTTCCTGGTTTCTATTTGTTATTTGGATTCAAATCTGAATTCTGGTTTTGCTTTGTAGGTTCTAAAACATTTGAATATCAATATAACTTGATAACAATGCTCACTTTATAATTTTGTTGTTTAAACAAATATTTAGTTTAGGATTTAATTGATATCTTGTGAGGCTTGAGTAAAATAGAAATGGTTTAGTTATTTATTTCAATTCCCTTTTTAATTTAGGAACCATATCTATTTAAATGATTTGAAATTTATAACATGTGCATAATGAAAATATTATTAGGTTTAACTAGTTTGCTTAACAATATTGATTGTTCATATCTATTTTAATTATGGCTAGAGTTTAAAGCAAATGGTAATAAGGATGGATTGGATCATGATTTTATGTGGAGAATTATTTCTAAGGTTTAAGAAAATGGTTGGATAACTTTATGGTTATGACTCTTGCTTAGCACTTCTAGCTTGAATGTGTACTTGTGATCTATGATACACAAGTTAGGGAACAATATTTTAGGTGGATTGGATCCTATGTGAAGAGGTTTAGGGTTTTGATAATGCTTCACTATTTGAAGTATAAAATAGGCATGAGAATTGGTTTGGGGTTAACTACTAGTGATATACTTATTATTTTATGTGATAGATGAGATCTAGTAATCATATGGTTTAACTTATCATCTATATCTACAAGGTATAATCATGCATTAGACAAGATCCATTCATTCCTCACTAATCCCTCTTTAATATTCCTCTCATCACACTCATCCTAGATTCTTAGGGTTTATAATTAATACCAAGTTGTGATGATTATGGAATTGGTTTCCTAAGGTATTGCTAATGGAATAGGGTTCTCACCTCCAATATAAAATATTGACTTGAACAACTAGGTTTAGTACTTCCCTAATATTCTTGTATGAACATGACTATGGTTAGTATTATAACTTCTCTCACCTCTCAATATCCTGGAATATCCTAAGATCCTACTCAAGAGATGATGATATGATCCTCTAAATATATGATTTGCCTAGGAATTCTACCTTGGTATCTTCTGTAGCTTGTTCTTCAGGAAATCTGATAAACCTGCATCTTGTGGTATGCCTCCACCTCCTAGCTTCTTCATCTTGATCCTAGCTAATTCACATGGAGTGGCTCTATGTGTTTGTTCCCATGTATCATGGTACTTGATGAGCAAATGGATGAAGGATGTGGCTCTATTTATAGGCTTGGGCAAGCTCTAATATCATGACACATAGGTGGTGACTCTTGTGTTGGTTTGATGAGTAAGGTGCTTGGTTGTCATGCCCTCATCCATAGCAATCCTTTGAGCATGAGGTGGCAAAGCTTGGAAAGCAAGTCATGTAGATATTTTCATCCCACATGGCATAGAGATTATCCTCTCATATGATTTATTTTTGGATAGCCAAGTGGAATTTGCTACTAAATATCATGTGGATGGTTTTATTATTGTGGATGAGTCATCATACCATCATTGATTGGATTTACATTATAATATTGGTAAAAAGGTTAAGGTTGAGGGTTATTTCTCAAGTTTGGATAGTTGGTGTTTGAATTCATCTAGGCATGATCATATGAGTTTCAAAATACTCATAGTTAGTTTTATTCAAATAGTTTGAACTATAATTCGTAATGTAAATGGATTTAGTTTTATGATATTCCATATACTTAATAAGTTATGATTTAAATAAGTATGTGTGGCTTTTATGCAATTTAGACCCTGTGGTTTACCTTATTTATAAGTTAATTAATTTACACACAAAGGTAGTTGCTAACTTTCAAGTGTTAATAAGTTAGGGTTTGATTCTCAAAGAATGTGTTGTTGTAAATCTAATTCCATTTGATCTAATCCATAGATCAAATCATCTCTACCCAAAATAAGGTTTTAGCAAAGATCACGAGTGAAGTTTATAGCGCTTGACTTGATGATCTACTTCAATTCCAGCAAGTCAAGTGAAACTTCGATTACTGTGGTAAGTTTTATTTGAAAGCGCGAAAATTCCCCGGATTTTCTATGCATGAATGCAATGCACACTTTGGTGTTCTCTCATTTTATTGCCTCTAAACCTGGGATATTACAGATAACCCATGTGTTTATTTTGCTACAGTAACTTTGTTTTATATTTGAGTCTTGGAAGTTGTTACTACTGTAGTAACCTCTCCTTATCTTAGTTTTGTTGCATTGTTGTGCCAAGTAAAGTCTTTGATAGTAAGGTTCATACTAGATTTGGATTACTGCGCAGAAACGCATTTCTTGCTCGTCACGAATCTGGGACTAATTCTCCGTAGGTAACTCGGAAAATTATGCCAATTTACGTGAGTGATCCTCGGATATGTACGCAACTTTCATTCAATTTGAGCATTTTCATTTTAGCAAGTCTGGTTCCTCAATAAAATTCGTCTTTACGGATCGTTCTGTTTTGACAGATTACTGCCTTTTATTTCGCATTGCCTCTTTTGCTCGTGTTGGATGGATTTATTTGTTCCATTAACTTCCAGTAGCTTTGGGCAATGTCCGAAGTGTTAAGAATGATTGTGTCACCACCGAACATGTGAATTTTTATTATGCACTAACCCTCTAATGAGTTTGTTTCGAGTTTGGTGTGGAGGAAGTTTTCAAGGGTCAAGAGAGGAGGATGATATACTATGATCAAGAAGAGTGAAAGCTCTAAGCTTGGGGATGCCCGGTGGTTCACCCCTGCATATTTCAAGAAGACTCAAGCGTCTAAGCTTGGGGATGCCCAAGGAATCCCCTTCTTCATCGACAACATTATCGGGTTCCTCCCTGAAACTATATTTTTATTCCATCACATCTTATGTGCTTTGCTTGGAGCGTCGGTTTGTTTTTGTTTTTGTTTTGTTTGAATAAAATGGATCCTAGCATTCATTGTGTGGGAGAGAGACAAGCTCCGCTGTTGCATATGGACAAATATGTCCTTAGGCTTTACTCATAATATTCATGGCGAAGGTTGAATCTTCTTCGTTAAATTGTTATATGGTTGGAATCGGGAAATGCTACATGTAGTAATTCTAAAATGTCTTAAATAATTTGATACTTGGCAATTTTTGTGCTCATGTTTAAGCTCTTGCATCATATACTTTGCACCCATTAATGAAGAAATACATAGAGCTTGCTAAAATTTGGTTTGCATAATTGGTCTCTCTAAGGTCTAGATAATTTATAGTATTGGTTTGAACAACAAGGAAGACGGTGTAGAGTCTTATAATGTTTACAATGTGTCTTTTATGTGAGTTTTTCTGCACCGGTTCATCCTCGTGTTTGTTTCAAATAACCTTGCTAGCCTAAACCTTGTATCGAGAGGGAATACTTCTCATGCATCCAAAATCCTTGAGCCAACCACTATGCCATTTGTGTCCACTATACCTACCTACTACATGGTATTTCTCCGCCATTCCAAAGTAAATTGCTTGAGTGCTACCTTTACAATTTCCATTCTTTACCTTTGCAATATATAGCTCATGGGACAAATAGCTTAAAAACTATTGTGGTATTGAATATGTACTTATGCACTTTATCTCTTATTAAGTTGCTTGTTGTGCGATAACCATGTTCCTGGGGACGCCATCAACTACTCTTTGTTGAATATCATGTGAGTTGCTATGCATGTCCGTCTTGTCCGAAGTAAGGGAGATTTACCACTCATTTAATGGTTAGAGCATGCATAATGTTAGAGAAGAACATTGGGCCGCTAACTAAAGCCATGATCCATGGTGGAAGTTTCAGTTTTGGACATATATCCTCAATCTCATATGAGAACATTAATTGTTGCTACATGCTTATGCATTAAAGAGGAGTCCATTATCTGTTGTCTATGTTGTCCCGGCATGGATGTCTAAGTTGAGAATAATCAAAAAGCGAGAAATCCAATGCGAGCTTTCTCCTTAGACCTTTGTACAGGCGGCATAGAGGTACCCCTTTGTGACACTTGGTTAAAACATGTGTATTGCGATGATAATCCCGGTAATCCGAGCTAATTAGGACAAGGTGCGGGAACTATTAGTATACTATGCATGAGGCTTGCAACTTGTAAGATATAATTTACATAACACATATGCTTTATTACTACCGTTGACAAAATTGTTTCTTGTTTTCAAAACCAAAGCTCTAGCACAAATATAGCAATCAATGCTTCCTCTGCGAAGGGCCCTTCTTTTACTTTTATTGTTGAGTTAGTTCACCTATTTCTCTCCACCTCAAGAAGCAAACACTTGTGTGAACTCGTGCATTGATTCCTACATACTTGCATATTGCACTTGTTATATTACTTTACATTGACAATATCCATGAGATATACATGTTATAAGTTGAAAGCAACCGCTGAAACTTAATCTTCCTTTGTGTTGCTTCAATACCTTTACTTTGATTTATTGCTTTATGAGTTAACTCTTATGCAAGACTTATTGATGCTTGTCTTGAAAGTACTATATATCCATGAAAAGTCTTTGCTATATGATTCATTTGTTTACTCATGTCATTACCATTGTTTTGATCGCTGCATTCATTACATGTGTTTACAATAGTATGATCAAGGTTATGATGGCATGTCACTCCAGAAATTATCTTTGTTATCGTTTACCTGCTCGGGACGAGCAGGAACTAGCTGCCGCTAGTCTACTTTTAAGCTTCGAAATTTTGTATTTTTCTGTTCTTCCCCCGGCTTGCGGCTGATTGCAGTCGGCAAGGATCTGCCGGCTGTTGTCAGCCGGATCTACAGGTTTTTGACATGCTTTATCTTTGCAGCGGCTTTCCCCGAGGCGCAGGCGGCGACGCTAGAGGCAGCCGGCAAAGCGCGGGAGACCCGCAGGCTAGCCACCGGCGAGGAGAGCTCTGAGCACTTCTCCATGGATGTAATGTCCCAGGTTTAGAGACGATCGAGGGGTAGAATTTAGAAAGGGATGTGCACTGCATCGTAAATTTTGGGGAAATTTCGCGCTTTTAAAAGAAAACTGCATCGAAGGGGGACAAGTTTCTCTCTCGACACCTTACAAGGTTAGGGTTTCGAGAGTGCGAAAAACTTGCTTCTCACTCAACTAATTTAGGGTTTTGAGAACAGAGGAGAGTAGTGCATTACAACTTAAGTTGCATGATTGAATTCAAACACAAGTGGTGTTTGCATTTCAAATTTAAAACATCATATGAATATCTCATAATTCAAATTTGAGGTAATTCATTAAAAAAATTATAAATAAGCAAAAATATAAATAGTACAACTATTATACAAAGCTCATTAGAGAAAATTGGAGCTTCATTGATAATCACACATGATACATTGTCATTACAATATTCAGAATTGAAATATGAAATGTTACAACACATTACATGAATTGAATAAAAGGAAAAAGAAAAAGAAAGATTACAAGTTAATGAAATGTCCTAAAATACATGTTAATCTTCATGAAATCCTTGATCAAGATGATCTTGCACTTCATCTTGATCATTCCAAAGTTCCCTTCACACATACAAACAAGAAACACAAGTTATGCCAAGTGGAAAAGCCACTTGGCAAGTTAGCAAAAGAAAGTGTAAATGGAGAGGATATGACCATGATCAGCCGAGCTCATCCATCCACTGGACCAAGTACCAACCAGCACACACATAGGCAGCTCACAAGCCTGTGTGCATGTCACATAGCACACACAAGCCAGGGAGAGTCACCAACAAGTGCCAGGCATTGCTGTCGACCAGGGAAGCAAGGGCAGGGCACATAAAAGCTTTTCACAGCAAACCCTAGTCATTTGCATCGACAAGGAGCTTCTGGGTAAGAACACAAGAACACAAGAACACAAGAACACAAGAACACAAGAACAGGAAGAACAGCCACTGCTGTTCAACCTATCCCAACAGCCACAGAGTTAAACCAAGTAGCACAAGCTTGCAAGGAGGAGCAGGGCAAGCACAAGCTCATCACGAAGCAAATCCTCTACACCAACACTTTAATCCAGGAGCTGGAGTGAGGTATACACATCATCATGAACAAACCAGATGGTTTTGTTCATAAATTACACAGGCATGATCACACAAGCACACAAAGGGAGGAGTAACCTTGTTTTGATCATCATTTGGTCATAGACCAAGTGTAGCCTGGTAGAAATGGCAAAGACCAGGGATCAATCAAAGCCTATGTCCATGGTTATGCCAACCAGACAAGTGGTAGCATCTTCCAAATGGAAATAGAAAGGAAAACCATCCCAGAGACTTAACCAAATATACCCGGACTATACTAGCCCTTTTAAAACCATCGAAATGCGAGAGATATATGTCTACTGCAATTATTTGTCAACATCAAAAGCATCTGGCAACCAAATATGGTTAAGCCAGAGGGCAACTGTCAATACACATCAAGCCAACAAGGGTGGGAGCTTCCTGGACAGAAAAAATTGCTGTAGAGGCCACCTCAACCACTAAAACAGCCCAAACCATCAAGCCAAGCACTTGTATCATCACCCAGATGGGTTCAAAGATGAGCTAGGGTCCCCAACAATTGTTGGTATCTCTCTAGCTCAAGCAAATTAACTGTAAGAGTCATCACTGCAAGCAGTTCATCTCATTTATCCAGTAAACAAGGACAAGCTATACAGATAAATGAAATTCATAAATCACAAGCAACTGGAACACTTGCACATGATCCGGAGGATCATTGCAAGCATCAACCGATGCTTGAGCAAGCAACAAGCACACATCAGCATAAGCCTGTGTGACACACACACATCACAGGGTGAGCAGCAGTGAGGCACAGGACAACACAGCAGCTTTTACAAGCAACTGATGATCACAAGATCATCAGAAGCTTGCTAGAGCATGCTACATCATGCTAGAACCCATTCCAAGTATTAATACATGGACCAGATAATTAAATCAAACATATAACTGAACAATTGCATCACAGATAAGTGAATTAGGTAGCACAATTGTATCCACAAGCACTCCATCAAGGGATGGAGCTGTTAATTCAACAGCTAGGCTCAATTGAGCATGTCCATGAATTAGAGCACAAATAATAGCACATCAGGAGCACTGGCACTTGCCAAAGGCAAGGATCATGCAGCATGATCAAGCCAGGGGCAAGCAATTGCATACACAGGAGAGGCATGGTATACAGGGCAACAACAGGAGCCAATAAATTAAGCAAAGCACCACAGTATGCTCATGAACAAGAGTTCATAAGTTGCAACAGCAAATTATAGAGCAGAATAGCACAGCACAGCAGCTAGGATCCATGGCAGATGCACAGCAGCAGCACAGCAACACAGCACGGCAGCATACGCGGATACATAGCTAGCAAGGCGCAGCAGCAGCATCACGGCATGGCCAGCATCTCTACGAGGAGAAGCAGGCCAGTGGCCAGAGCTAGACAAGAAGAGGAGGAGAAGAGGTAGAACAGGTAGAAAAGGAGAAGGAGGAGCACATACCGGGGAGGAGATGGCCGACACGGCCATGGCGGCCACGGCGGCGCACGCCAGAGCACACGGCGGCACCAGGCCTGGCCAAGCCAAGCCCTGGCGACCACCACAGCACCCCAGCGCTGCACCACGCGCCCTGGGGAGCGCCAGGAAGAAGGGCCACGGCCTCTCCAACGCGCCGCGGCGGCGGACGCCAAAGGCCTGGCGCACGGGAGGGTCGATGGCGAGCGAACGGGGACGCAAGCGTCAGATCGACGCGGACCATCAGGTCCACCGTCGAGAGGCGGTTCAGATCTACACGATCTCGCCGACGGGGATGGCCGGTGGTGGCCGGAGTAATTCGGCGACGGCGCAGGCGGCCACGGCGTCGCGAGAGCGAGGGGGCTAGGGTTCGCGAGAGAGAAGGGGAAGGGGACGGGCGCGTCCGACCGAGCCCGACGTGCGGCTCGGGTTAGGGTTAACCCACTGGGCCACCCTGACATGTGGGCCCAGGGGTGTTTTACACATTTCATAATTCCAATTAAAACAGAAACTTTGAAAATCCATAGAAAATGATAAATAGCTCTAAAAAAATAATTAAAATTATGAAAACCACTCAGAATAAAATTCTCTATCATAATAAAATATGAAAAGGAATTTTAAATACAAACAAGATTAAGTCCAAATTTGATGATTAAAATAATCATTTAAATCACACCTCATATTTTCAATAATGAAAATATGTCCATAAATGCTTTTGGACTTTAAAAACACCTTGACAATATTTCAAGGTTGTATTTTACCCTAAACAGAATATCGCTAAATCATTCTTAGTATTAACCTCTCACATGAAATGATAAAAACACCGGAAGGGGGGAACAACCCTAAAAATGGAATCATGCATAATTGCTTCTTTAACCATTGCCCTTATCGGACAATGATGCTATTTTTTCAGCAACAGAGGACAAGGGTCAGTCCACACCATCCAACTGTAACACTTTGCAGTGTTCAGGCAAGTTCATCACTTGCTCATGTCATTCGAGTATTTTTACCAAATTACTTGCAAAGTACTATGTTTACCACTATTGCATAAAAAGAAAAACCACTATTTTCATAACTATGAATATGACTAAGTGGTGGGCAATGGAGCCATGGATTGTGTTGATATGGTGGAGGTTCCATTGCAAGGGTTATATCCATCTAGTATTAAACAACAAATGTCGTACAGTGATTCTTGTGCCGTAATAACCGTGTTAACCATAAGATCCGGAGTGGGACGGAGTAGTCAAAAGTGTTTCCACCTCTCGTTCATCAACGGATGCGCATTATCGTAGGCACTTGATCTCGAGAGACAAGATGCAGGGTGGGGAACCCGTAGAAGTCCCCACGGTAATGTGGTCTATGATGGGTTGCAACTGCCGGCGAAGGAATGTATGGTAGAGCCCTGCATTGACGTCGTGGTCGAGGTCCATCCTTAATTGGTGTAAGAGGACCGGCGAGGACCCAGGGTCGGAGATTGCAACAAAGGGTGGGTGTTCGAGGTAGCGGAGGAACATGATTGGCTAGACCTTATACCGGGCCTCACACCGAAGGAAGTGTGGACGGGAAAGCTGCCCGGTTGGCACCAAGGTTAAGATCTCTTATGGGTAAAGCAACACACCTCTCGCAGAGTGTAATGAATCGTGACTCGTCACTCCCTCGTTCCGAGTTTTGGAACTGCGAACGCTGCCGGAAAGGAACTCCATGAAGTTCTAGTAAACCGGTGAAGGATGACGGACATAGTTCTTTGGAATAAAAGCAACCTCTTGAAGAAATGTTTATCAAAACCTGCATTGGTATTAGACTTTCTGGTCTAATATCGTAGCTAGTGCATTAAACACCTCTTTTCTATAATGAACTTGTTGAGTACGCTCGTACTCATACCACTCTTAAATCCCCTGCTTAGATTGTCTGAATCGACTGGAGGAGGACAACGACGACCCTGAAGGAGCCGAAGTCATCGGCTATGAAGAACCAGACCTCTCTGGAGGTATTGAAGGCGTAGACTACCTTATAGTCTACGGAACCGGGGAGGGTTCCGGAGGAGAGCAAGCTTAGACCAACCAAGTAGTAGTAGTATCCGAGCAGTACGAACTCTTAGTACTTAACTGCTCGAGGAGAATAAATGTATAACCTAGTAAGACTTTTATATTGTAAGTTAAGTTGGGTTCGCCTCGAACCCAGGAGTATCCCTCTTAGGACCCAAGAGGAGCTCCGAGATGATATGTACATGTTGCTTGTAATAATAAATGAATGAGTTATGGACCTGCTATGTTCTGTTGTACTACTCTGAGGGATGTAATATTTGCGGATTGGTACTTCGTGAATGTTATATCAACGACTGGCATACTACAACATGCAGTGGTATGCAGGGTCACCACAGTTGGTTTCAGAGCAAAAGCTTTGACCTTAGGTTGGAACCTAGTAAATGGGATAGAACGTTAGGAGTCGAATAGGATTAGTAAAGAATTCTCTAAAAATATGCTGTATATTCACTTGAGAATAAAACAATCATATCTTTTAGTGCGATAATTCTTTATTATCTCTATTATGACGCATCGTTACTAATATTATATTCTTTCTATTCTACAGCCAACTATGGCAAGTTCACGTTCGGGATGTAACGTGAAAGTGATGGAGTCAACATTGAGTGACTATGACGGAGGACTCGCGGACATTCTTCGTGCCATGTTACTTGAATTTGGGTGCGATCCCCAGATCCAAGTAATGAAATACATGTACTACGACGGTACAGTATTGGCGAAGTGTAGGGTAGGACTAAGACTTCCAGAATCCCTAGGAATGAGTATAGTGATGCCAGCAGGTGAGGCTAGAACTATCCGAACAGCCTACCACATAGCCATAATGAGAGCCATCACTGATATTCGGGAGCATAAGACGAAGGAGCTTATGGGTTCCGAATTCGCACACATTCCTCATATGGAGGAGGAAGATTATCCTATCCTTAACCATTTCAAGATTGCAAAACGCAAACCAGCAGAAGCCGCTAAGTACATGGATAACAGCCGCAACTTACTGTCATTGTTCTTTCAGTTGAACCGACATCTGTCGGGGGCAATTGATACAATGTTAGAAGAGTTCACTGA
Organism: Lolium rigidum; assembly: GCF_022539505.1. Lineage (NCBI taxonomy): Eukaryota > Viridiplantae > Streptophyta > Magnoliopsida > Poales > Poaceae > Lolium > Lolium rigidum. Next base: position 48,354,639 of record NC_061509.1, read on the forward strand.
GCCCAAGGAGGAGGCGAAGGGGAAAGAACCAATGGAAGGTGAGGTTCACACACCAGTTTATTCAGCTGGTGATTACATTAGTATTGACCATCCCGAACAACAAACCACACCCATTACACCTAGGTATTATCCTAGTAGTTCCCATGGAGGATATGAGGGTGGAGAGGAATCCGGAAACCATCAGCGTTCCGAGACTCCTATAGAGAACTCAACAGGTTGGCGTTGGGGGTCAGACACGGGAACCTCTGGCGATCCAGTCAGAGGTAATTTTGAGATGGAGGAGGATGCCACAACCCAGTTCCAGAACTATCAGTATAATCGGGGAGACTATGAGGAGTATCCTATACTGATTGAGTCTGATACTGATGGTGGAAATACCTATGGTGGAGTCACAGGGGAGTACACCCGATGGGTGGATTATGATGTATTGAATAATCAGTTCATGAACACAGATTTCTCCCTGGGATCATCCTCTGATTCCGACTACCAGCCGACGGGAAGACCCTATGTTCCAGATTCTGTCAGGAGGACTACACGTTCGACCGGATGGAAGCCTAGGATGTACCGGGAGTGAAGAACGACTAGAGACCACCATGGGAGGCGAGACTACAATACAGTTGTACCACATGTATTGTAGTATGTAATATTTTGTAGAAATTTGTACATATACTTCAATAAGTGAGTTTGCATACTCACATCGCTACTGGGTATTGTAATAAACCACTTAAGTATGTATATACATGGTATACATTTTGTATGATTTGAATTTGCTTCTTGATTTCCATTGCGTGACTAGTTCTGTGCACAAAGTTGAGCTCAGAAAACTTGCGCATGGAGTAACTATGAGTACCACTTTGTGTTGCAGAACTAGGGGAATATGTCGGGAGCGACGGGTGAGGAGAGTGAAGCACAGCTCCTCGAGCGCGAGGCCAAGCAGAAGGAAGAGGCTGATGAAGCAGCCAGAAACCAGTTTCCACCACCACCACCACCCATGACGCAGCATAATTTCCTCCAATACATGCAAGTGTTGGAGGAAAGGCAATGTATGACTATGGAGCAGCAAAACAAGTTCTTCCAGGAGCTGCTTCAGCAGAACAGGGTGGAGAGGCCAGATAATCAGGGAGTCACTTTGTCGGACTTCCAGAATACTAAGCCAATATCCTTCGCATACGCGCCCGAACCAATGGACGCGGAGGATTGGTTGATGGACACTGAGCGAAAGCTCAAAACTGTAGGATGCAACGACCTGGAGAAGGTCAGGTATGCAACACACTTGTTGTGTGGACCCGCCGCATCATGGTGGGATAACATAGTAGCCGTTTATCCGGCTGAGAAAGTATTCACCTGGGAGGAGTTCAAGAGGAAGTTCAGGGAATCCAATGTCCCTGAAAGTATAGTGGAATTGAAGCGTCGAGAATTCGAGAGTCTCGAGCAGAAAGATAAGGCCATCCTGACTTATGTCAGGGAGTTTTCAAAGCTGTCCCGGTATGCCGTTGAGGAGGTCAACACCGAGGACAGGAAGAAGAAGAGGTTCTTGCGGGGATTAAGTCCCCAGTTCAAGGTACAGCTCAGGATGATGAGAGCTATCGAGTTCCAGGAGTTGGTGGATGCAGCCATCACTCTTGAAGATGACTTCAAGCAACTGCAGGAGGAAAAGAGAAAGAAGGCTAAATTTGAGCCTAAGAGATATGTCAGCAACAAGCCGAACACTGGCTTGACCGAAGGGGTTTGAATAACCAGCCCATGGCTCAAATTGTTTGCCGTAGCTGTGGAGGCAAAGGACACTTTTCCAAGGACTGCAAGAAGCCAAGGATAATATGCTTTGGTTGTCGTGAGGAGGGGCACATGCTTCGGGATTGCCCTAAGAATAAGCAAGGAGGAGGAAACCGAGGTGGAAATACTGGAGGCAATTGGAAGAACAAGAAGCCCTTCGGCAAGTTGAACTGCACCAGTTTGGAGGAGGTGGTGAACTCCGATCAGGCAGTTGATAGGTACGCTTCAGATACTTACTCATCCTGGCAAAGTACTTTTTGATACTGGTGCAACTACATCATTCATTTCTCAGCAATTCATCATCAAACATGGGATTAGTTGCACTAAGTTAGATACACCCATAACCATACTTTCTGCGGGGTGAACGATAGTAGTAACCCATACCAAACAACGACAGGTCATTATGATCAATAAGTGTGCGTTTGACGCAGACCTTTTCATTTTACCGATGAAGGACATTGATGTCATTCTTGGTATGAATTGGTTAGAGGCAAATGGAGCCTAGATAGACTGTGTGAACAAAACAGTGTCTCTGAAAAGCCCCGACGGAAGTAGAATGATCTACCAAGGAGATAAACATACACAGATTGAAGTAGAGCTACAGTTGAATAGCATGAAGGAAGTAAAGCTGGAGGATATACCTGTAGTGAATGAATTCCAGGATGTTTTTCCTAAGGAATTACCTGGAATGCCACCAGATAGGGAGATAGAGTTCACTATCGACCTAATTCCGGGAACAGCTCCGATTGCTAAAGCACCATACAAGATGGGGCCTAAGGAGTTGAAAGAACTCAAGGAACAGTTGGCTGGATGACCTGGAACAGAAATGATTTATTCAGGAGAGTATATCACCATGGGGATCACCTGTGATATTCGTGGATAAAAGAGATGGAGGCCGAAGGATGTGCGGAGACTACAGGAATTTGAATAATGTTACTATCAAGAACAAGTACCCACTTCCTAGAATACAAGATCTATTTGATCAAGTTAGAGGCGCGGGAGTCTTTTCCAAGATTGATATAAGATCCGGTTATCATCAGATAAAAATCAAAAAGGAAGACGTTCCGAAAACAGCCTTTGTCTCAAGGTACGGACATCATGAATACCTAGCAGTACCTTTTGGATTAACCAATGCCCCAGCAATCTTCATGAATCTTATGAATAAGATCTTCATGCCATGTCTAGACAAGTTTGTCATCGTATTCATCGATGATATCTTGATATATTCCAAAGATAAAGCTGAACATGCGGAACATCTGAGGATAGTGTTGCAAACACTAAGAGAACATCAACTTTATGCCAAATTCAGCATGTGTGAGTTTTGGCTAGATCAAGTAGAATTTCTTGGTCATGTTATTAGCAAAGATGGGATAGCTGTTAACCCGAGCAAGGTAGCAGCAGTTTTAGATTGGGAAGCACCCAAGACTGTCAAGGAAATCCGAGGATTCTTAGGAATGGCAGGATACTACCGGAGATTCATTGAAGGATTCTCCAAGATAGCATGACCAATGACTAAGCTGTTAAGGAAGAACACACCATTCGTGTGGTCTGATGAGTGTGAGAAGAGTTTTCAGACTCTGAAAGAGAAACTCACCACAGCACCGGTGTTAGCAGTCCCGGAAGTTGGCAAGGATTACACCGTGTACTGTGACGCATCCAAACATGGATTGGGTTGCGTACTCATGCAAGATCGGAAAGTAATATCCTATGGATCGAGGCAACTCAGACCTCATGAAGTGAACTATCCAACACATGATTTAGAGTTAGCAGGTATTTGCACTTAAAACTTGGAGACATTTTCTCTATGGAGCCAAGTGTGAGCTCTATACGGATCATAACAGTCTCAAGTACTTCTTCACTCAGAAGGAACTCAATATGAGGCAGAAAAGATGGCTGGAGCTAATCAAGGATTATGACTTGACCATCAATTATACTCCAGGAAAGGCTAATGTTGTAGCAGATGCCTTGAGTAGGAAGAGCACTGGAGGAGTGGAACAAGAATTATCACCGGAGTTGAAGAAAGAAATAAGCCAAGCCCAGATACAACTTTGGGAGAAAGAAGCTCATGAAGGACTATCGGCTTTACAAGTAGCCGATGAACAAAGTGTTAATCTGAAGAATGAGATAATCATGGGTCACTTGGACGATCCATTCATCGTGGAGGAGATGAGAAGGATTGATGAAGGAATACCATCAGAATTTCATCGAGGAGAGTCGGGATCATTATGGTTCCAGAAAAGGATTTGCGTTCCGGATATTGATGAAATCAAGGAAGTTATACTCCGGGAAGCACATCAAACACCATACTCTATACATCCGGGAAGTACAAAGATGTACATGGATCTCAAGGAATTATTCTAGTGGAATAACATGAAAAGAGAGATAGCACAATATGTGGCAGAATGCCATACATGTCAAAGAGTGAAAGCTGAACATTAATGTCCGGCAGGAAAGTTGCAACCGTTACCAATCCCAGAATGGAAATGGGAGGAGATAGGAATGGATTTCATCACCGGACTACCCATGACTAATAAAAAGAAGGACATGATATGGGTAATCGTGGACCGGTTGACGAAAAGTACACACTTCTTAGCAGTAAACCAGCAGGATAAAGGAGAGAAACTCATCGATCTTTACATCAAAGAGATTGTGAGTAAACATGGAGTGCCCAAGAAGATAGTGTCAGATCATGGATCCGTATTCACATCAGCATTTTGGAAACAACTACATGAAGCCTTAGGATCCAAGTTAGACTATAGCACCGCCTATCATCCTCGGACAGGTGGACAAACAGAGAGAACAAACCAGATATTGGAAGATATGCTTAGGGCTTGTGCCCTAGACTTCGGAGGATCATGGGAGGAACACCTACCACTAGTAGAGTTTTCATACAATAACAGCTATCAAAGCAGCATCAAGATGGCACCATTTGAAGCTCTGTATGGAAGGAAGTGTAGATCACCGATATGTTGGTATGAGGCAGGATCAAGCAAGGAGTTCAATCCTGATTATGTCAAAGAAAAGCAGCAGATCATCGACATCATAAGAGATAGGCTGAAGATAGCTCAAAGTCGACAGAAGAGCTATGCAGACCAAAAGAGAAGGACATGGGAGCCACAAGTTGGAGACATGGTGTACCTTAAGGTAAGTCCGATGAAAGGTCTGCAGAGATTCGGAGTAAAGGGGAAGCTTAGCCCTAGATACATCGGACCTTTCAAGATACTGAGTCAGAACCGAGGGTTAGCCTTTGAATTGGATCTACCGGGAAGGTTAGCTCAGGTACACAATGTATTCCATGTGTCTCAACTCAGGAAATGTTTAAAGACCCCAGACGAGCCAGTATCACAGGATGAGCTCGAATTACAACCATACTTGACCTACATCGAGAAGCCAGCTAAGATTCTCGAGGAGAACTGGAAACAACTCAGGAATAGAGCCATTAAGTACTGCAAGATTCAATGGAAGCATCACCCCGAGAGGGAAGCCACCTGGGAAAAGGAAGAAGACCTGAGGAAATCGTACCCAGAACTCTTCAGGTATTACAACCACAACTTCGGGACGAAGTTTTCTTTAAGGGGGAAAGGCTGTAATGTCCTAGGTTTAGAGACGATCGAGGGGTAGAATTTAGAATGGGATGTGCACTGCACCGTAAATTCTGGGGAAATTTCGCGCTTTTAAAAGAAAACTGCATCGAAGGGGGACAAGTTTCTCTCTCGACACCTTACAGGGTTAGGGTTTCGAGAGTGCGACAAACTTGCTTCTCACTCAACTAATTTAGGGTTTTGAGAAGAGAGGAGAGTAGTGCATTACAACTTAAGTTGCATGATTGAATTCAAACACAAGTTGTGTTTGAATTTCAAATTTAAAACATCATATGAATATCTCATAATTCAAATTTGAGGTAATTCATTAAACAAATTATAAATAAGAAAAAATATAAATAGTACAACTATTATACAAAGCTCATTAGAGAAAATTAGAGCTTTATTGATAATCACACATGATACATTGTCATTACAATATTCAGAATTGAAATATGAAATGTTACAACACATTACATGAATTGAATAAAAGGAAAAAGAAAAAGAAAGATTACAAGTTAATGAAATGTCCTAAACTACATGTTAATCTTCATGAAATCCTTGATCAAGATGATCTTGCACTTCATCTTGATCATTCCAAAGTTCCCTGCACACATACAAACAAGAAACACAAGTTATGCCAAGTGGCAAAGCCACTTGGCAAGTTAGCAAAAGAAAGTGTAAATGGAGAGGATATGACCATGATCAGCCGAGCTCATCCATCCACTGGACCAAGTACCAACTAGCACACACATAGGCAGCTCACAAGCCTGTGTGCATGTCACACAGCACACACAAGCCAGGGAGAGTCACCAACAAGTGCCAGGCATTGCTGTCGACCAGGGAAGCAAGGGCAGGGCACATAAAAGCTTTTCACAGCAAACCCTAGTCGTTTGCATCGACAAGGAGCTTCTGGGTAAGAACACAAGAACACAAGAACACAAGAACAGGAAGAACAGCCACTGTTGTTCAACCTATCCCAACAGCCACAGAGTTAAACCAAGTAGCACAAGCTTGCAAGGAGGAGCAGGGCAAGCACAAGCTCATCACAGAAGCAAATCCTCTACACCAACACTTTAATCTAGGAGCTGGAGTGAGGTATACACATCATCATGAACAAACCAGATGGTTTTGTTCATAAATTGCACAGACATGATCACACAAGCACACAAAGGGTGGAGTAACCCTGTTTTGATCATCATTTGGTCATAGACCAAGTGTAGCCTGGTAGAAATGGCAAAGACCAGGGATCAATCAAAGCCTATGTCCATGGTTATGCCCACCAGACAAGTGGTAGCATCTTCCAAATGGAAATAGAAAGGAAAACCATCCCAGAGACTTAACCAAATATACCCAGACTATACTAGCCCTTTTAAAACCATCGAAATGCGAGAGATATATGTCTACTGCAATTATTTGTCAACATCAAAAGCATCTGGCAACCAAATATGGTTAAGCCAGAGAGCAACTGTCAATACACATCAAGCCACCAAGGGTGGGAGCTTCCTGAACAGAAAAAAATTGCTGTTGAGGCCACCTCAACCACTAAAACAGCCCAAACCATCAAGCCAAGCACTTGTATCATCACCCAGATGGGTTCAAAGATGAGCTAGGGTCCCCAACAACTGTTGGCATCCCTCTAGCTCAAGCAAATTAACTGTAAGAGTCATCACTGCAAGCAGTTCATCTCATTTATCCAGTAAACAAGGACAAGCTATACAGATAAATGAAATTCATAAATCACAAGCAACTGGAACACTTGCACATTATCCAGAGGATCATTGCAAGCATCAACTGATGCTTGAGCAAGCAACAGCACACATCAGCATAAGCCTGTGTGACACACACACATCACAGGGTGAGCAGTAGTGAGGCACAGGACAACACAGCAGCTTTTACAAGCAACTGATGATCACAAGATCATTAGAAGCTTGCTAGAGCATGCTAGAACCCATTCCAAGTATTAATACATGGACCAGATAATTAAATCAAACATATAACTGAACAATTGCATCACAGATAAGTGAATTAGGCAGCACAATTGTATCCAGAAGCACTCCATCAAGGGATGGAGCTGTTAATTCAACAGCTAGGCTCAATTGAGCATGTCCATGAATTAGAGCACAAATAATAGCACATCAGGAGCACTGGCACTTGCCAAAGGCAAGGATCATGCAGCATGATCAAGCCAGGGGCAAGCAATTGCATACACAGGAGAGGCATGGTATACAGGGCAACAACAGGAGCCAATAAATTAAGAAAAGCATCACAGTATGCTCATGAACAAGAGTTCATAAGTTGCAACAACAAATTATAGAGCAGAATAGCACAGCACAACAGCTAGGATCCATGGCAGATGCACAGCAGCAGCACAGCAACACAGCACGGCAGCATACGCGCATACATAGCTAGCAAGGCGCAGCAGCAGCATCACGGCATGGCCAGCATCTCTACGAGGAGAAGCAGGCCAGTGGCCAGAGCTAGACAAGAAGAGGAGGAGAAGAGGTAGAACAGGTAGAAAAGGAGAAGGAGGAGCACATACCGGGGAGGAGATGGCCGACACGGCCATGGCGGCCACGGCGGCGCACACCAGAGCACACGGCGGCACCAGGCCTGGCCAAGCCAAGTCCTGGCGACCACCACAGCACCCCAGCGCTGCACCACGCGCCCTGGGGAGCGCCAGGAAGAACGGCCACGGCCTCTCCAACGCGTGGCGGCGGCGGACGCCGAAGGCCTGGCGCACGGGAGGGTCGATGGCGAGCGAACGGGGACGCAAGCGTCAGATCGACGCGGACCATCAGGTCCGCCGTCGAGAGGCGGTTCAGATCCACACGATCTCGCCGGCGGGGATGGCCGGTGGCGGCCGGAGTAATTCGGCGACGGCGCAGGCGGCCACGGCGTCGCGAGAGAGAGGGGGCTAGGGTTCGCGAGAGAGAAGGGGAAGGGGACGGGCGCGTCCGACCGAGCCCGACGTGTGGCTCGGGTTAGGGTTAACCCACTGGGCTGTAATAACCCAGAACATAGGAACAACGAAGGGTAGATTTAGAAATGGGATGTGCATTTCATCGCAAAACGGGGGAAATTTTCGCGCCTTATTGCAACTAAACCTAAGAGGGATCGAGGTTCTCTCTCATTTTGCACTTAGGGTTAGGCAATGTGAGTTAGAATAATTTCGACATGATCTCTTTTGTATCTTGTTGATTTGGGGAATGGATTTATTTGACAAGTGTTAATACATTGAACAATAAGCATTGAGCTATATAAATAATGAACTCATAATTCAAACAACTTATAAATTCAAATGACTTTGAATTTCAAATTGAATATTAAATACAATATTTAATTCAGAATTTAAACATTACCTAAATCAAAAGCTCATAAACAAAAACTTGAGCTTTATTGATCATCAACACAGAATACATAGTCTTTACAATATTCTTGATACAAGAATTGATGTATAATAATAAACAGAAATGAAAAAGGAGAATTACAAGATTTTCCTAAACTAAAACCTAGACTAAATGCTTGAAGAACATCTTCTGGTCATATTCAACTTCAAAACCTGCAAAACAAATCACAAGTGCTAGCCAGGATACTAAGTGTTAGAAATTCAGTTTGGACAGAGTGAAAAACATCACAGAAATTCAGTTTGGGCAGTGAACACTGTCACTACACACTTGTGCTTGTCCAAATTCCTGGAGAGCACAAGATAAGACCAGGCAGACCAAAACTGAGCAGCCACAAGGAGCTCAAGTTTCAGCATATGAGAGATGGTGCTGGGCAAGCCACAGCAAGGCAATGCAAGAGCTGAGTCATAAAGCAAGCCAAGCCTGTGTGTCATGGCCAGAGTAAGAGTAGGGATCATATAAAAGGATTACAAACCCTAGAACCAGTGCACAGTCGACCATATAAGATTCACCAGGTAAGGGTGAAGCTAAAGCAACACAAAGTTCATCCAGTTCTTATTCAAGAACAGCACCAACACACACAAACCCTCAGCCAACAGAAATCATGGTGACCTAGAAGATCAACCAGGATCTGGAGGTGAAGGGCTTGTGCACAAACCACAAGTCCGCAACAACAAAATATTTCATTCTAGGAGCTGGAACAAGGTATACCAAGTTCCCGGAATAGATCCAATGGATCTAATCCATAAATCATGCATAACACGGCCAGGGGTTTGAGCGGATGCTCAACGGGGTGAATCATCACTTGGTTTTCACCAAGGATCACTGCTAGTCTAAAAAGCCACCAAAATAGAAACCATCCAGATACAGATCTTGTGCACAGAAGCAAGATCTTATGCACAGATAGCACCAGTAGATGTATTGCAATAATTAGCAGCTAGAAAAGACTACACAGAAAATCCTAGGCACATAACCATCAGTAAAACCCTAGATTCATCACAGGCAAGCATATTGGCATTCATATCAAGTATGATTCCCAAATATGCAAGCAAAGGTTGAGTAGCCACAAGATACAACTAACTAAGTGAGCAACCAATCAGTAGCAAGGCTACTGAGGTCACATCACACTTAGCACCAATTAAAAGAAAGCCAAATAGAGCACATCATTATCTAGGAATGGATTCAGATTCAATTGCTTGCTAGACAATCATGAATAGCCAAATCATTTGCAAGCAAGTCACTTAAATCATCACTGCATAAGCAGTTCATCAAGAATCAGTTTACTCAAGCATGAATATGTAACAAATTCATACTATTTATTGACAGTAGCACACTGTAGGGCAACACAGCACCAATCACTGCATCTTAGCCACTTGATCTAGTCCAGTAAGCTAGAGCAAGCAATAGCACATGTATGCAGTAGTATAGGGATGCTTGAGCATCAGCATCACCAAGGAAAAGGATTCACTTAGCCACAGAATTAATCAATCACCAATCACTGACAATTAATTGATCAAATGGATCAATTGAATCAAGTCAAGCAACACAGATAAATTAGCCAACAAGCAAAGGTTGATCCAATGGATCAATAGCTTACACAGGAAGCACATAAGCACCTCACAGGCACCACTGGCATTCACAAGTGTCACTGATGCACAGCAGTACACCTAAACAAGCAAGTGTAGATTGCCAGTAAGCATAGCAAGCACATAAGCAATTACAGGATAGCATAGCAAGACCAGAGCATGCTAGGAGCAGTAGGCAAGCAACAAATGGCATGTACAGCAAGCAAGGCAACACTGGCCAGTACCAGAAACTGGTGACTTGGTCATAGCTTACAGAAAATGGAAGCACAGGCAGCTTAGGCAACAATTGCAAGGCTCTGTGTGATCACAGGATCACCAGGGAGCAGATGAGAACAGAAGGAAGAAGAAGCACAGTGAGCTTGAGAGGCGCACGGGCATGGAGAGGAGAAGGAGATGGAGAGGATCACTTACATGCGCCCGGTGGCGGAGGCTATGGCATGGCGAGGCGGTGCTCGCGCGGCCATAGCAGCTCGCAAGACCCGTGGTAGACGCCGGCGTTACGCCGACGAGCACGAACACCACCACAGCACGGCATGGAGACGACGGCACTGGTACTGCAAGCAGCACCGCACCAGGTCGGTCTCAGGAGCGCAACCATCGTCGGCGAGGACGAGAGCTCGCCGGAGTTCGTCGAGGCGATTCTCCACGAGATCCAGAACGGAGGCGATTCGCCAGGAGAGGAAGAGAAGGGGAAAACCACGCGGACAGATCGATAGATCTGCGTGCGGCGGTTCTGGTTTGGTAGATGGCTACGGCGGGGGAGCTCGGAGCTGGCCGGAGCGAGGCGGCGGCCATGGCGGCGACGCCAACGCCACGGGCGTCGTAGGAGACTAGGGTTAGAGACGAAGAGCGAGAGAGGGCCGAGTGAGTGAGTGAGGTGGGCCGTTCGGCGCCACCGACCCATAAGGGACTAGCCTTATTGGGCTGTCCCCGGGCTTTAGGTAATGGGCTGGGCCCAATAGGGGCCAGGGGGTATTTTTGTCTTTTAACAATTAATAAAAGACCAGAACTTTACCAATTTTTAATAAATAAAATACAATTCTAAAAATCCATTAAAAATTGGATTAATGAATGAAAAATAAATCTTAACAACATTAAAATATGAAATGTAATTTATGAAACAAATTCAAAATTATGAGTTTTAAGAATTTAAAATAATGATTTGGAATTTCAAATTATTATTTCCTTGTATTTAAAATTCAAGGAAAAATCTCAAATAAGTTCAAATACTTATGTTCAAACATTTCAAAAGGAAATTCTACTATTCCAAGTCATTTCTATTAAGAAAGGTATTTCTCGAAGAAAGATACTCTATTCCATATTATTTCCAAAAACTATAGAGATAACTCTATTATTTCAAATTATTTTTGGAATGACTAAATAAATCCATCAAGTCAAATAGTTTTACTTTGAATTATTGTACTTTATGAGAATTACAATTGAGTTAACACTTTTAAATCTATTGCAAATTACTCGTCAAAGACATAAATCGTAACTCCACCCTAAATTGCGATAACTCGACGGGGTAAAGGGATTCAACATAAAATAATACATCCATGATTGCATTATTTGGATTTTATAACATTGTCTTTACTGGGACAATGATGCTTCTTACGAACCCGAGGTCCGGGTTCCATCAATCGCATTGAACCGCACTATCTCGCAGTCCACGTGCAAGTTCACCCTTGCTCATACCAACTTGAGTATTTTCTATTACTTTAATACAAAGCTATATACTTATCACTCCTGCATCGCAAATGAAATGTTACTTTCCAACTATGAATATGACTATGTGGCTGGCAATGGAACCATGGTATGTGTTGATATGGTGGAGGTTCCATTGCAATGGGTTATATCACCCTAAGATTAATTACCAATGCCGTCCAGGTGATTCTAGCGCCGTACAAATCGCGTTGACCATGAGATCTATAATGGCTGCGGGAAGCCAGCTGTATCTTTTCCCTTCTGCACGCCAACGGATTGGTAGAGCCGGTGGGGTGTTGGAGGCACTACCGCAATAGGTTGGGATATCCTTTTAAATCCCCATCCATTAGTGATGATAAGCTCTACCATCTATGAAGGATTGTTCGGAGTACACCGTGAGTAAAGCCGCATTATCGGGGGAAGTCTACTGGGGGTGTACGGTTGGACAAAAGGGTGGGTTTGCAGTCGCGGAGAAGGCGGTGTGGGCTTGGATTTTCATACCTGGCCTCACACCAAAGGAAGTGTGAACGGGGGCAAGTCCTTGCGTATGGCAAAAGGGGTGGAATCTCTTATGGGAAAAGTAACGCACCTCTGCAGAGTGTATCAAATTGTGGCTGTCACTCCTTGTTCCGGGAGGGAACTGCGAACGCGGCAGAAAGGAACTCCACGAAGTTCTAGTCAACTCCGTGAAGACCGACGGGCATAGTTTTCATAATAAAAGCAACCTTTTGAAGAAATGATTGCAAAACATGCATTGACCGGCGATTTCCGATCAATGGTCGTAGCTAGTGCATCAAACACCTTTTTACTCTTTTAGAACTTGCCGAGTACCCCTGTACTCACTTTCTTTCGACACCCTTGCTAGACTCGTGATCCGGAAGTGGAGGCCATCAACGATGGAGCACCGAAGGAAGCTACGAGCTGGTCTACGAAGAACCCGATCTTACCGGCGGAGTGGAAGGCGTAGACTATGGGATAGTCTATGGATCGGATGACACGGAGGTGGAGGAGTAGTGACATACCCTAGCATCATAGAGCCGAGCAACGTAGAACTTACCTAAATAAGTTGTTGAGCTCTCTTTTATATATGGTTATAAGTTGTAATCGTACTTAAGTAGTATCTTAGGGTGTTCTCATAGGACCCGTGAGAATACCAACTTGGTAAGACAATGTTTGTAATAAAGTATGGAGTGTTATGACCTGCAATGTTTCTGTTGTACCACTCTGAGGGATATGGCAAATTGTGAAGAAGTCCCTTCACAAAGATCATATCAACGACTTGTATACTACAACATGCAGTGGTATGCTGGTCACCGCAGCTGGTATCAAAGCAAATGTTGCGACCTTAGGTTGGAAAAACCTAGTATAGGGAAGAAACCTGTAAGAGTCTAGTAGAAATAGTAAAGGATTCTCTAGAAATATGGTGATTATTCACTTGAGAATAGCAAAACCATATATTTTAGTGCGATAATTCTTTATTATAGCTATTATGATGCATTATCACTACTAATATTCTGCTTTTGTATACAACCATAATGGCGAACACTTTTCCTAAGAGGACTTTGAGGAAGGTTGAGGGTTGGCTTGGTGATTATGATGGACCAATCACAGCTCTCCTGTGTGGGATGCTGAAGGAACTTCATTGTGATCCACTGGATACTCGTTATCAAGTATACCTACTATGATGGGGAAATCCTAGCAAAGTGCGAGTATCGGTCCAACTACCGACAAAACTCGCCGATGAGTCGTATAATGCCATACGGAGAAGCCAAAACTATCACCACAGACCTACCACATGGGCCTATTCAAGGCAATCCTTGAGATAAGGCAGCACAAGTCGATAGAACTGCTATGTTCGTAGTTTTCTCATATACCTCATGCCGAGGAAGATGAGGATCCCACTCTGAATCATTTGGTGTTAGCACACAGAAGTCCTGAAGCTGCAACACAGCACATGGATAGCTGTAAGTCTTTATTGACCACGATGTACCTTTTACACATGAAAATGAGGGGTGAGATTGACCACATGCTAGCTGAGTTTACGGACCCTGATAAAGTCCAAACTCGGATGCATGAGTTGAGGGCACAACCACAACATACTACACCTTTCTTTAGCTTAGACAGCTATGTAGATTTGAGTGACCAATTGTCCCATAAAGATCCACTTACACCCAACTTTGTCCCACACTATCCACATGTGTCAGCATCATATGAGTCTCGGATATGGGGGAGATGATTCCGAAACCTAAAGCTGCTCCGAGTCACCAATCGAGAATTCGACTGGTTGGCGTTTCGGGGAACCATATGGGGATGAAGGAGAACCCATCACTTGTGAATCAGAGGATGAAGGAGGCGCGGTTAACCAGAATGTTAACCAAAGCTTTGGGCAGGAAGAGAAAGACACCAACTCCATTTCTTTAGATTTGGAGATGGGATTACCCAAAACATCCCAGTACGTCGTAGGTGAGAGTTCTGGAACCAAGAAAAAGAAGAAGAAGAAGATGAGAGGTCAAGTGAGTAGGAATCCCCCATGGATGGTAGAAGAAGGTGAGCTGTATCCCACTGGGGATACATATGAGTCTTTATCCAGCTACTTTGGCATGACAGATCTCTGTCTCGGCACTTCATCCGATTCAGACTACATACCTACTGGAAGGGCCTTCATTTCAGACGGGGTCCGGAAGACAAACCGCTGTACCGGATGGACCCCAGGGATGTACGCGGAGGCGAGTTATGATGACGAGAAGTAGAGCTCCAAGGAAGAATAAAGTAATCTAGGTGGTATTGTAATAGAACGTATTTTAAATTCCCGTTGGCTTGGGCTTTGAGCCAAATAAGTGGTTTATATATACCACATGTAATATAAGTGTGTATGTTATGTAATATACAAAGTATATGCATAATAAATGTTTGTTTTGGATTTGCTTCTTGATTTCATTGTGTGACTAGTTCTGGGCAATGAGTTGAGCTCAGAAAACATTTGCATGATGTAATTATGAGTAATCGCTCTTTGTTACAGGACTAGGGGGACATGGCGTTAGTTGAAACTGAAGAGGCTCGACGAGAGCGGGAGGAGAGAGAAAAAGAGGAGGCCGATGCAGCAGCTAGAGCGGAGAATGCACCACCACCACCACACCCAATGATGCACCCAGACTTCCAACAGTATATGAGAGCAATGGAGGAAGATAGGAGGCGTTATCAGGAAAGTCAAAGCAAGAACATGCAAGACTTCTTTACCCAAGTCATTAATGATAGGGGTAATGAAGGCAAGGGAGTAACTTTATCAGACTTCCAAAATGCAAGACCACTACCGTTTACATCAGCTCCGGAACCAATGGACGCTGAATATTGGCTTATGGATACGGAAAGGAAGCTGAAAACCGTTGGTTGCAACGATGAGGAGAAGATCAGATATACCACTTATCTGTTGTCGGGACCAGCAGCGTCATGGTGGGAGAATCTTGTAGCGGTTGATACGTCTCCGACGTATCGATAATTTCTTATGTTCTATGCCATATTATTGATGATACCTACATGTTTTATGCACACTTTATGTCATATTCGTGCATTTTCTGGAACTAACCTATTAACAAGATGCCGAAGGGCCAGTTCCTATTTTGTGCTGTTTTTGGTTCCAGAAATCCTAGTAAGGAAATATTCTCGGAATCGGACGAAATCAAGACCCAAGTTCCTATTTTTCCCGGAACCATCCAGAACACCCGAGAGCCGCCAGAGGGAAGCCCTGGGGGCCCCACACCACACCCTGGCGCGGCCGGAGGGGGGCCGCGCCGCCCTATGGTGTGGGCCCCCAGAGCCCCTCCGAGGCTGCCCTTCCGCCTATTTAAAGCCTCCATCGCGAAAACCCTGATACGAAGAACCACGATACGGAAAACCTTCCAGAGCCGCCACCATCGCGAAGCCAAGATCTGGGGGACAGGAGTCTCTGCTCCGGCACCCTGCCGGAGCGGGGAAGTGCCCCCGGAAGGCTTCTCCATCGACACCGCTGCCATCTCCACCGCCATCTTCATCACCGCTGCTCCTCCCATGAGGAGGGAGTAGTTCTCCATCGAGGCTCGGGGCTGTACCGGTAGCTATGTGGTTCATCTCTCTCCTATGTACTTCAATACAATAATCTCATGAGCTGCCTTATATGATTGAGATTCATATGATGATGCTTGTAATCTAGATGTCGTTATGCTAGTCAAGTGAATTTTACTCATGTGATCTCCGGAGACTCCTTGTCCCACGTGTGTAAAGGTGACAGTGTGTGCACCGTGTGGGTCTCTTAGGCTATATTTCACAGAATACTTATTCACTGTTATGAATGGCATAGTGAAGTGCTTATTTATATCTCTTCATGATTGCAATGTATTTTTTATCACAACTTATCTATGTGCTACTCTAGCAATGTTATTAAAGTAGTTTATTCCTCCTGCACGGTGTAATGGTGACAGTGTGTGCATCCGTGTTAGTACTTGGCGTATGCTATGATTATGATCTCTTGTAGATTATGAAGTTAACTATTGCTATGATGGTATTAATGTGATCTATTCCTCCTACATAGCATGAAGGTGACAAGTGTGCATGCTATGTTAGTACTTGGTTTAGTCGAATTGATCTTTCATGCACTCTAAGGTTATTTAAATATGAACATTGAATTGTGGAGCTTGTTAACTCCGGCATTGAGGATTCGTGTAATCCTACGCAATGTGTTCATCATCCAACAAGAGTGTAGAGTATGCATTTATCTATTCTGTTATGTGATCAATGTTGAGAGTGTCCACTAGTGAAAGTCTAATCCCTAGGCCTCGTTCCTAAATATCGCTATCGCTGCTTGTTTACTTGTTTTATCGCGTTACTACTGCTGCGTTACTACTGCTGCGTTACTGCTGCTTGTTTACTGTCCTGGGCAAAGCACTTTTCTGGTGCCGTTGCTACTACTTATTCATACCACCTGTATTTCATTATCTCTTCGCCGAACTAGTACACCTATTAGGTGTGTTGAGGACACAAGAGACTTCTTGCTTTGTGGTTGCAGGGTTGCATGAGAGGGATATCTTTGACCTCTTCCTCCCTGAGATCGATAAACCTTGGGTGATCCACTTAAGGGAAACTTGCTGCTGTTCTACAAACCTCTGCTCTTGGAGGCCCAACACTGTCTACAAGAATAGAAGCTCCCGTAGACATCAAGCACTTTTCCGGCGCCGTTGTCGGGGAGGAAAGGTAAAAAGGCACTCATACTCCGGTTCCGTGTAACGTACTTTTCCGGCGCCATTGTGTTTGTGCTCGAAGCTATTTCCTTTAGATCCTGCAATTGCATTTTTTGTTTCTTGTTTACACTAGTTTGGCATAATGGACAACAATGAGCTTCTTATTCTATTTCCTGATTTAAAACATGGATTGTTTGATGCGAAAATTAAAAAACCTATGGAATCTTATTTGCATGCTGGTAGTAATATTAGTATGAACGCTTTGAACACCATTGTTGATAATAATGTAGAAAGTTCTAAGCTTGGGGAAGCTGGTTTTCATGATCTTTTTAGTCCCCCAAGCATTGAGGAGAAATTTTTCTTTGATGATACTTTGCCTCCTATTTATGATGATTATAATAGTGGTCTTTTGGTACAACCTACTATGGAGAGTAAATTTTATTGTGATTATACTATGCCTCCTACACTTGATGAGAATAATAATGATAGCTACTTTGTTGAATTTGCTCCCGCTATTATTAATAAAATTGATTATGCTTATGTGGAGAGTAATAATTTTATGCATGAGACTCATGATAAGAATGCTTTATGTGATAGTTATATTGTTGAGTTTGCTCATGATGCTACTGAAAGTTATTATGAGAGAGGAAAATATGGTTGTAGAAATTTTCATGTTACTAAAATGCCTCTCTATGTGCTGAAATTTTTGAAGCTACACTTGTTTTATCTTCCTATGCTTGTTACTTTGCTCTTCATGAACTTGTTTATTTACAAGATTCCTATGCATAGGAAGCATGTTAGACTTAAATGTGTTTTGAATTTGCCTCTTGATGCTCTCTTTTGCTTCAAATACTATTTCTTGCGAGTGCATCATTAAAACTGCTGAGCCCATCTTAATGGCTATAAAGAAAGCACTTCTTGGGAGATAACCCATGTGTTATTTTGCTACAGTATTTTTGTTTTATATTTGAGTCTTGGAAGTTGTTTACTACTGTAGCAACCTCTCCTTATCTTAGTTTTGAGTTTTGTTGTGCCAAGTAAAGTCTTTGATAGTAAAGTAAGTACTAGATTTGGATTACTGCGCAGTTCCAGCATTTCTTTGCTGTCACGAATCTGGGTCTACCTCCCTGTAGGTAGCTCAGAAAATTAAGCCAATTTACGTGCATGATCCTCAGATATGTACGCAACTTTCATTAAATTTGAGCATTTTCATTTGAGCAAGTCTGGTGGTCTAATAAAATCCATCTTTACGGACTGTTCTGTTTTGACAGATTCTGCCTTTTTATTTCGCATTGCCTCTTTTGCTATGTTGGATGAATTTCTTTGATCCATTAATGTCCAAGTAGCTTTATGAAATGTCCAGAAGTGTTAAGAATGATTGTGTCACCTCTGAACATGTTAATTTTTATTGTGCACTAACCGTCTAATGAGTTGTTTCGAGTTTGGTGTGGAGGAAGTTTTCAAGGGTCAAGAGAGGAGGATGATATACTATGATCAAGAAGAGTGAAAAGTCTAAGCTTGGGGATGCCCCGGTGGTTCATCCCTGCATATTTCAAGAAGACTCAAGCATCTAAGCTTGGGGATGCCCAAGGCATCCCCTTCTTCATCGACAACATTATCGAGTTCCTCCCCCGAAACTATATTTTTATTCGGCCACATCTTATGTACTTTACTTGGAGCGTCTGTGTGCTTTTATTTTTGTTTTTGTTTGAATAAATGCTTGTGTGGGAGAGAGACACGCTCCGCTGGTTCATATGAACACATGTGTTCTTAGCTTTTATTTTTCATGACGAAGGTTGAAACTTCTTCGTTAAATTGTTATATGGTTGGAATTGGAAAATGCTACATGTAGTAATTCTAAAATGTCTTGGATAATTTGATACTTGGCAATTGTTGTGCTCATGTTTAAGCTCTTGCATCATATACTTTGCACCCATTAATGAAGAAACACTTAGAGCTTGCTAATTTGGTTTGCATATTTGGTTTCTCTAGAGTCTAGATAACATCTAGTATTGAGTTTTGAACAACAAGGAAGACGGTGTAGAGTCTTATAATGTTTACAATATGTCTTTTATGTGAGTTTTGCTGTACCGTTCATCCTTGTGTTTGTTTCAAATAACCTTGCTAGCCTAAACCTTGTATCGAGAGGGAATACTTCTCATGCATCCAAAATACTTGAGCCAACCACTATGCCATTTGTGTCCACCATACCTACCTACTACATGGTATTTATCCGCCATTCCAAAGTAAATTGCTTGAGTGCTACCTTTAAAATTCCATCATTCACCTTTGCAATATATAGCTCATGGGACAAATAGCTTAAAAACAATTGTGGTATTGAATATGTACTTATGCACTTTATCTCTTATTAAGTTGCTTGTTGTGCGATAACTATGTTTCTGGGGACGCCATAAACTATTCTTTGTTGAATATCATGTGAGTTGCTATGCATGTCCGTCTTGTCTGAAGTAAGAGAGATCTACCACCTTCATGGTTGGAGCATGCATATTGTTAGAGAAGAACATTGGGCCGCTAACTAAAGCCATGATTCATGGTGGAAGTTTCAGCTTTGGACATATATCCTCAATCTCATATGAGAATAATAATTGTTGCCACATGCTTATGCATTAAAGAGGAGTCCATTATCTCGTTGTCCATGTTGTCCCGGTATGGATGTCTAAGTTGAGAATAATCAAAAGCGAGAAATCCAAAATGCGAGCTTTCTCCTTAGACCTTTGTACAGGCGGCATGGAGGTACCCCATTGTGACACTTGGTTAAAACATGTGCATTGCAAAGATCCGGTAGTCCAAGCTAATTAGGACAAGGTGCGGGCACTATTAGTATACTATGCATGAGGCTTGCAACTTGTAAGATATAATTTACATAACTCATATGCTTTATTACTACCGTTGACAAAATTGTTTCATGTTTTCAAAATAAAAGCTCTAGCACAAATATAGCAATCGATGCTTTCCTCTTTGAAGGACCATTCTTCTTACTTTTATGTTGAGTCAGTTCACCTATCTCTCTCCCCCTCAAGAAGCAAACACTTGTGTGAACTGTGCATTGATTCCTACATACTTGCATATTGTACTTGTTATATTACTCTATGTTGACGATTATCCATGAGATATACATGTTACAAGTTGAAAGCAACCGCTGAAACTTAATCTTCCTTTGTGTTGCTTCAATACCTTTACTTTGATTTATTGCTTTATGAGTTAACTCTTATGCAAGACTTATTGATGCTTGTCTCGAAGTACTATTCATGAAAAGTCTTTGCTTTATGATTCACTTGTTTACTCATGTCATTACCATTGTTTCGATCGCTGCATTCATTACATATGTTTACAAATAGTATGATCAAGGTTATGATGGCATGTCACTTCGAAATTATCTTTGTTATCGTTTTACCTGCTCGGGACGAAGCGTAACTAAGCTTGGGGATGCTTGATACGTCTCCGACGTATCGATAATTTCTTATGTTCTATGCCATATTATTGATGATACCTACATGTTTTATGCACACTTTATGTCATATTCGTGCATTTTACGGAACTAACCTATTAACAAGATGCCGAAGGGCCGGTTCCTGTTTTCTCGCTGTTTTTGGTTCCAGAAATCCTAGTAAGGAAATATTCTCGAATCGGACGAAATCAAGACCCAAGTTCCTATTTTTACCGGAACCATCCAGAACACCCGAGAGCCGCCGGAGGAAGCCACCGGGGCCCCACACCACACCCCGGCGCGGCCGAGAGGGGGGGCCGCGCCGCCCTATGGTGTGGGCCCCCGAGCCCCCTCCGAGGCTGCCCTTCCGCCTATTTAAAGCCTCCGTCCCGAAAACCCTGATACGAAGAACCACGATACGGAAAACCTTCCGGAGCCGCCGCCATCGCGAAGCCAAGATCCGGGGACAGGAGTCTCTCGCTCCGGCACCCTGCCGGAGCGGGGAAGTGCCCCGGAAGGCTTCTCCATCGACACCGCTGCCATCTCCACCGCCATCTTCATCACCGCTGCTGCTCCCATGAGGAGGGAGTAGTTCTCCATCGAGGCTCGGGGCTGTACCGGTAGCTATGTGGTTCATCTCTCTCCTATGTACTTCAATACAATAATCTCATGAGCTGCCTTACATGATTGAGATTCATATGATGATGCTTGTAATCTAGATGTCGTTATGCTAGTCAAGTGAATTTTACTCATGTGATCTCCGGAGACTCCTTGTCCCACGTGTCTAAAGGTGACAATGTGTGCACCGTGTGGGTCTCTTAGGCTATATTTCACAGAATACTTATTCACTGTTATGAATGGCATAGTGAAGTGCTTATTTATATCTCTTCATGATTGCAATGTATTTTGTATCACAACTTATCTATGTGCTACTCTAGCAATGTTATTAAAGTAGTTTATTCCTCCCGCACGGTGTAATGGTGACAAGTGTGTGCATCCGTGTTAGTACTTGGCGTATGCTATGATTATGATCTCTTGTAGATTATGAAGTTAACTATTGCTATGATGGTATTAATGTGATCTATTCCTCCTACATAGCATGAAGGTGACGAGTGTGCATGCTATGTTAGTACTTGGTTTAGTCGAATTGATCTTTCATGCACTCTAAGGTTATTTAAATATGAACATTGAATTGTGGAGCTTGTTAACTCCGACATTGAGGATTCGTGTAATCCTACGCAATGTGTTCATCATCCAACAAGAGTGTAGAATATGCATTTATCTATTCTGTTATGTGATCAATGTTGAGAGTGTCCACTAGTGAAAGTCTAATCCCTAGGCCTCGTTCCTAAATATCGCTATCGCTCGCTTGTTTACTCGTTTTACTCGCGTTACTACTCGCTGCGTTACTACTGCTTGTTTACTCGTCTCGGGCAAAGCACTTTTCCGGTGCCGTTGCTACTACTTATTCATACCACCCGTATTTCACTATCTCTTCGCCGAACTAGTACACCTATTAGGTGTGTTGGGGACACAAGAGACTTCTTGCTTTGTGGTTGCGGGGTTGCATGAGAGGGATATCTTTGACCTCTTCCTCCCTGAGATCGATAAACCTTGGGTGATCCACTTAAGGGAAACTTGCTGCTGTTCTACAAACCTCTGCTCTTGGAGGCCCAACACTGTCTACAAGAATAGAAGCTCCCGTAGACATCAGCAGTACACCCTCCTGATAAGGTGTTCACCTGGGAGGAGTTCAAGAAGAAGTTCCGGGATTCCCATGTTCCGGACAGCGTGGTGGAGTTGAAGAAGAGGGAGTTTGAAGAACTACTGACGAATATCGCACCTATTATGCAATATGTTCGGGATTTCAACAGGCTATCCAGGTATGCACTCGAGGATGTTGATACGGAGGAGAAGAGGAAGAAGCGATTCATGAAAGGCATGAATCCATACATGAAGATGCAACTGAGGTTGGCACGGACTGCCGAATTCCAGGAACTGATTGACTCGGCAATCACTTTCGAGGATGATTACCGGCAAGTCCAGGAGGACAGAAGGAAGAGGGCTCGTATAGAGCCAAGGAAGTACCCAATCAGTAAACCAATACCTGATCGGAGTTTCAAACCCCGATATTGACCTACTACTGGTAATCAATACAACCGGGGAGGTCAGAATCAGAATCCAATCAATCAGATCATCTGCAACAATTGTGGCTCGAGAGGTCATTTGCGAAGGATTGTCGAAACCCGAATCATCTGTTATGGTTGTGGGAAGGAAGGACACATCAAGCCGGATTGTCCAAACAAGGCGTCTTGGAGCGGACAGAGCTCTGGAGGACGAGGTGGAAACAACAACAACAACAACAACCGCAACAACAACAACGACAACAACAACCGCAACTACAACTACAACAACAAGAGGGGAAAGCCATATGGAAAGTTGAATTGCACATCTTTGGAACAAGCGGAAGAATCGGATCAGACAGTCTTAGGTACGCTAAGCATTCTTACTCATACTGGCAAAGTATTATTTGATACGGGAGCAACCACATCATTTCTTGCATTGGAGTTTGTGGAAAAATTCGGGCTTAGATGTTCTAAGTTAGAAACCCCTATAACTGTCCTATCCGCGGGGGGAACGATATTAGTAACCCACGTGAAAGAAGCACAAGTCTTAACCATATGTGACTGTGTGTATTTCGCGGACCTATTCATCATACCCATGAAGGATATATCTGTCATCCTAGGGATGGATTGGTTGACAGAGAATGGAGCGGTGATTAACTGTGGAGACAAAACAGTATCACTTCGCAACTCCATCGGAGGTCGAATAGTGTTCCAAGGAGATAAGTACAGTGAGTTGGAGATTGGATTGGAACTCAATAGTCTGAAGGAGATGAGAATTGAAGATATTCCTGTAGTGAATGAGTTCAAGGATGTATTTCCTAAGGAACTACCGGGGATGCCACCCGATAGAGAGATAGAATTCACAATCGACCTGATTCCAGGCACAACACCAATATCACAACCACCATATAAGATGGGGCCAAAGGAATTAGTGGAACTTAAAGCTCAGATTGATGAGTTAGAACAGAAGGGATTCATTCAAGAAAGTGTGTCACCTTGGGGTACACCAGTTATTTTTGTGGATAAAAGAGATGGAGGAAAGAGAATGTGTGGAGATTACAGAAATTTGAACAATGTAACTATCAAGAACAAGTATCCTCTACCAAGAATCCAAGACCTTTTTGATCAAGTTCAAGGAGCGGGAGTCTTCTCGAAGATAGATTTGAGGTCAGGATACCATCAAATCAAGATCAAGAAGGAGGATGTACCAAAAACGGCGTTTGTATCAAGGTATGGATACCATGAATACTTGGTTGTACCATTTGGACTAACAAATGCACCAGCAATTTTCATGAATTTGATGAACAAGATATTCATGAAGTACTTGGACAAGTTTGTGATAGTGTTCATAGATGATATTCTAATCTATTCCAAAGATAAAGAAGAACATGCCAAGCATTTGAAGATAGTTCTGCAAATTTTGAGAGAACATCAACTATATGCAAAGTTCAGCAAGTGCAAATTTTGGTTAGATAGTGTTGAATTTCTTGGGCATGTCATAACCAAAGAAGGCATAGCGGTGAATCCAAGCAAGGTTCAGTCCGTGTTGGAATGGAAATCCCCTAAAAATGCTAAGGAGATACGAGGATTTCTTGGTATGGCGAGGCTATTATCGGAGATTCATAGAGGGATTTTCGAAGATTGCGGGACCAATGACCAAGTTACTCAAGAAAAATACTCCATTTGTGTGGACAGATGAGTGTGAAGCCGCCTTCCAAACACTCAAAGATAAGTTAACCACGAGCACCGGTATTAGCGGTTCTCGAACTCGGAAAGGATTATACGGTGTATTGTGATGCTTCCAAGAATGGACTTGGATGTGTTCTTATGCAAGATCGGAAGGTAATAGCTTATGGATCAAGACAGTTGAAACCCCATGAACACAACTACCCAGTACATGATTTAGAGTTAGCGGCAGTTGTGTATGCTCTGAAGAGTTGGAGACAATTTTTATATGGATCCAAGTGTGAGTTATACACCGATCACAAAAGTTTGAAATATTTCTTCACTCAGAAGGAATTAAACATGAGGCAGAAGAGATGGTTAGAGTTGATTAAGGATTACGACCTTAAGATCAATTATACACCAGGCAAAGCTAATGTAGTAGCAGATGCCATAAGTAGGAAGAGTACCGAGAATCAACCTACGGAATGGGAGATTCCAAAGGAACTTCGGAAAGAGCTAGAGGATGCTCAGATTTTGTTTATTCAAGGTGATGTCTGTGGCACCCCCGGGGTCAGGGTTAGACAAATACCAGATCTTCATCTGACATAAGCCTAACCTAGAGCTCGAGGGACTACAGTGAGAGAATCGGTAACACAACAGTGACTCTACGACTCAAAGAAGTAATACAAGCTCATAACTGAGCGAAGAACCAAAGTATTACAAGCAGAGGTCACTGACCTGACATACATCAATCAACGGAAGCGAAGTTATGCTATTAGACATAGCAAGATATCAAAAAGGCCTAAGAGGCCAGGAGCATAACGGCGACGTCCCAGCCCATAGATTCCAGGCTGCCACCCGGGAACCCCAAGCTACTCGTCGATGTCGACTAGAAACACCATCTCGTTGGAGCGACTTCGTCCGAAACAAAAGCATGCAAAGCTGAGTACAGGGACTCAGCAAGACTTAGTACAACCTTTTAGCAAAGCGGGTATGCGGGCTTTCTGTGGAGCTTCTTTTGCGTAAAGCCAGTTTTCCTTTAATAAACAAGAGGGATAAGAAGTTCGACTACTCAGAACCTTTGAAAGGGGATAAGAGAGCGACATCTCTATCTCTATTGATCATCATGTTGTATCCACCAATCTTCATCATCTCGAACCACTATCCTCGGATTACCCCCTCAACACCCGGAGAAGGTATCCAGTAAACACACATTGCTTGCCAAGTTTTACGATTAGGTTAAAGTTCTCTATGATCTCCACGTCCGTTCCCAAGTCGTCCGTAACCGTGGACACGGCTTTTCGAAAAGATTTCTAACCCTGCAGGGGTGCACAACTTTACCCACACGTACCAGCCGACTCTTAATGCCAGATCATAAGCTCTCTTCCTTGGAAAGCCGTGCAGAGGGTGGCTGACCACGACCTTTACCTTGCTGTCGCCGAGACCATGAGTCACGCGCTAAGGATTATTCCGCCGTAACGGGTCAAGTCCCGAAGTCGGTCCTTAACGATGTGAGCCGAGGTGGGTTTCCCCGTAGGCCGCAACCCCCAGCCCACCACGACCACGCTTACCTGCCTGTTATGTACCTTTAATCCCCAAGCAAAATGCAATGCATATGACCAGGTAACGCGCAAACTATGTGACTCATGGAATCTACTAGGCAAATTAGTGAGTCGAGAGGGTACCATAATAGGGCCTCGTGTGGTTGTACGCTCGGTCTTGGTTCAAGAGGCGAGAACTCGGTTCCTAGGGTCGGCAAAAACGAAACAACCCACCACATCCCAATGTGGCCTCTCGTCTGAGCCTTTAATCATGTTTATCATCATCTCTATACTTACCACGTCAACCTGTCATGCTAGATTCATTTCATTGTAAGGCTCCAGTCCGAAGACCGGAGTAGTAGCGTAACAATCTAAGCATGGCTAAGCATAAAGAGATAAAGGCTCTCGCGACGCACACATGCCAAACCTAGTTATGCCAGGAGCAGTGGATCAGGGTATCGAGGCTACAAAGGTCGGACATGCAGCGAGATAGGGTAACTCTATCTACCGATAAAAGACAGTTGAATCGTATGCGATATGTAGGAACCACAGATAAAAGCATTTCGAAATCATAGATGAACCAGGTTAGGGCTTGCCTTTGTCCCTGACAAACCGAAGTGGATCTTCGATAATCTTGTACTTGAATTGTTCGTCGGAGGACAGAAATTGATCATCACTGTTGTTGATCTTCGTCGTCTCGGACTCGTGCGCTATCGATCGCGAAGAAGCAAATACTATAAAGAGAGAAATAACAATCAACACATGGCATAGATGCAATGCGCATACAAGTATGAATGATATGTCATATTAAAGGAATTAAGTAAACCCTAGATGCATAATCAGATTAAAGGGGTTCCGACATCGGACTCCGACATATGAGAGGGTTAAATTAGGGTTTCACTACTTATGCAGTTTTAATTGTTGCAAAGATGCATGAACTACAACTAAACTTGTAGAGAATGTTTTTCTGAACATTTCGGTATATTACACATATTTTTCTGATTTAAAAATGAATTACTTATTGATTTAACCATTTTCTGAAAATAAATTACAGAAAAAGAAAAGGCCGGCTGACGTCATAATGACGTCAGCACGACGTCAGCCTGGCCATGGCCGGCCAGGTCGGGCACGGCCTGGGCGATGCAGGGCGTCAGGGGCCGCGCGGAGGGGCGCGTTCGACGCGCAGCGTCCCCGGGAACCAGAAGAGGGCGGCGCTGCCCTCCAATGGTCGCCGGAGCGGCAGCTCCGACGAGCTCGCGCGGAGGCCGGGGCAGGCGCACGTGGCCGGAGCGCTACGGCGAGAAATCGGCGAGGGAGGGGCACCATGGCGCTCGGAATCTCACCGCGAGCACGGGAGGCCGGACGGGGTCGCCGGAGATGGCCTCGAATCGCCGACGAACGGCGGCGACCGGCGGCACGGGCTCCCGGCCGATTCGGCCGGTAGGGAGCTCCTCGGCGGGCGTGGCTTGGTGGAGGAGGTAGACGGCGCCGAGGCGGAGCTATTGGCGGTGGTGGCTTGGCGCGGGGAGGCGCGAAACGGCGGCGAGTGGCGGAGGCCGGCGCTAGGGTTTCGGGCGCGCTCGCTTGCAGAGAGGAGGGGAAAAGAGAGGGCGCGCCAGGGGGAGGATAGGGACGAGGAGAGGAGAGGCGGCGGGCTCGGGGTGGTCTCCTCGCTCACCACGGCGACGAGCAGGAGGTGGCAGCGCGGGGCACCAGGGCAGGGCACGCAGCTCCCTGCCTGGCAGGAGGAAGAAGACAACGGGGCTTTTGCAAAAAGCCCCCTGGCCTTTGGGGATTTTCCTGGACTTTTGAAAATAGCACTAAAACAATTCCTTTGGATAGTTTTGCAACCTTTTGGAGATCCAAAATAACCCAAATATTTTAGGGGAAATATTTAGTGGCCTTCCTAATAAAATTGAAAGTCCACATATTTTTGTTTTGAGGTTTTCAAACATTTTGAACACATTTCAAAAAGAGAAAGACTTGCATAAACCTAGGGATTCCATTTTAATTTATTTGCAAAATTTCCCTAATGCATTTTAGATGATGCTCATGATGCACAAACAACTCCTAATTAGGGTTTAGCAAAACAGGGATGTTACAACTCTACCCCCCTTACAAGAATCTCGTCCCCGAGATTCCTAAGGTAGGAAAAGAGAAGGTAACAAGGACTACGACGGTCTTCAACGAGCTTGTTGATACCACGCCGATCTTCTTTGTTGAGGAAGTTCATCCACGACACCATGAAGAAGTTGACCCACATCACCATGAAGAGGTTGTCCCACGGCACCATGAAGAGCTCTACATTTTGCTTTCTTCACTCTAAAGGAAAGAGGGAATGACACTAGATGGTGGATCTTCACAAAGATCGAGTATTTCATGGTCAACCCATGGAAGGAGTGCTTAGAAACAACTCTTGAGCTGACAAACACGAAACACGTCAAGGTAACGGAGGATATGAAAGAAGTTTCAAATTTTGGTAGACAATTTCTCCACGCTTGACAAGAACACGAAGGAAAAGGTAGCGAGGAGTTAAACTGCCTTTGATACCATGACGAGGCACTCTTAGAGAGGGTGACTCGTGAAAGCACAAAGGATTATCCAACCATAGCAACTTTAGACTTCATAATCATAGTCACTTTTCTGGCAGGGGTACATGAAATGATTGTTGTCTACTCAAAAGGCTAGGGCCTAGATGACTGACGAATTCACACAACGTGTGAATTGATTAGAACTTCAAGTATAAGCCAGAGTAAGGGAAAAAGCATCGTCGAAAGACGTAGCAAGGATCACCGGGGAGTGAAATTTCTCCGGACAAAGTTGTTGTCAGCGGAGAAATGATTTCGAGGGATTAACCGAGATACATTTAGCAACTTTGTTTGTAATGTTCTCCTTGATGTTCTAGACACCAATATTAGGCTATTGACCAGCCTTCAATAGGTCATCAAGTGAAGGTTAGACTCCGGAATTGAAAAGACATCATAAGGGCAACTCCTAGAATAAGTCGCACAAGATCCTTATGGAGAGTGGTTATTCTTGTTACTTCAAGAACATTGGCATTAGGTATTCCAACTAATTGTGTTAACCACGACATCAATCTTGCCGGATTTACAAAGAGACCTATGTCAAAAATCCTTGAGAAACACCAACCATTATTGTCACTTGAGATTCAGCTTAGGTTAGGTGTAAAGATACTTTCGGACTCAGAATGTTTGAATGTAAGATTTCAACATTTACCAACAAGGTAAAGTTGCTAGATTCTCAAGACATGGACCACAATGTCAAGCTCCAAAGGATTGAACTAGTTTGCGTAATACATGTGGTTACGACTGCCAAAGGCCAGTGCGTGCACATGAACTTGCAATGTAACACAAGTGAATCATTGTGGGCACATCAAAGAAGATTTTGAAGTTCTTAAGCTTCTTTTCTTTTTGAACAATCCAGCCAGTGGTTTAGGGTGCATAGAGGAGTGTTTCAAGGAACGGAGGTAACAACCTTCCATCTCAAGAATACTTCGCATATGCCTAACCGACTTGCGATGATTCCCGAGGAAAACAAAGGGAACTCTACTCGGATCCACGACGACATCTTTCAGCAAATGCACGTGAACCAGAGAAGGACACTTCCAACATCCAGAACGCATTCTTCGTGATAACACAAAGATGGTTCTCAAAAGTTTTCAACATTAGTGACAAACGTCCAATATGAACCTCTTTGAACATGGAGGGATTAAGAATGTCATCGATGGGCTCAATAACAAACTTATCAAGATACTCCAATGAGGGACTCATATTCTATATGGACTCGGCAGAAATATTGGTCAGACCAAAGGACATGAAGGTATACTCAGATGAGACACCATGAGTATCAACATCATCAAGATAGTCCTTGGGACTGACTTTGATTTGGCGATAGCCCAAACTCAAATCAAATATGGGGAAGATAGCATATCCACAAAGGAGATACTTTCTGACTTCACCACAAACAACCCTAGACATCCCTTTATGAAGGAACAAAGTTTGATAGAGCTCTTGTCTTTCAACTCTCCAAGTTGTTGTTTAAGCTCAACCAATTAGTCCTGGGTATATTGTACGGTTTCATGGAGAAAGGAGTAGTTCACAGAACTAACTAACTCATGAACTTGATAACGCGGTCATGTAACAACATGGTAATACTTCTAGAAAGACAACTAGAATATCACGAACCACCGGTATATCACTGAATTCAATAGGGGAACTTGCTTTACAAAGCAAATGATATGGTCTTGAGAGCTTCAGCATAAACCTAACTCTTTGACTGAAGATGTGCCTGAATAAATGGACTTGGCAACCCGATCAAACTTCGCTTAATAGTTGGTGAACCAACCATGCTAAGAATGACACAAATGTCCTTGGGTTTCGAAGCAATGAGAATTGCTAAGAATCTCAGATGGCCACATCAATACGCAAACCCCAACATTCCCAAGCACGGACAGCTCGGAGGAAGGGCGAGTAAAGATATGTAAGAGCATCACTTCATCAATAAGGCCATGAGACTCAGCACGACCTCATGATATAAAAGAGGGTGATACTCTAAGATAGAATAGAACAGAAGCTAACGAGGCATCTTAATCTGCGGATTACAATACTTTGACCAAGTCTTAGAAACGGATGAGGTACTGGAGTTTGTTTCTCCTGACATACTGAACTGGAATGTCTTGACGAACCACAAGAGTAATATACACTGGAGAACACCAATGCACATGTACAACTTGGTTGCTAACTAACAGACAAAGGTCGGAAAGCAACTGAATAGGAGGAACACAATCAGGATCAGAATTCCTGAGAGATAGATGCACAAGTTAACACTCTGGGGAAACTCATGCTGAAAAGGGAGGTGTGGCGGAGTCACAGACATAGATATGAGACTCACAAAGAGCACTCTTGCCGTGATCCATTTGGTTCAATGAGAAAACCTCTACGATAACTAGTGGAAGGGAAAGTTCTTTGTTGCCGCAATTCAATCACGACAAGTAACCACAAGCTTGAAGAATAGCTTGATTAGAATTTAGCCATCCCGATGTAATGTATGAACATTAACACTAGTATTCAATGGCATGGATCTTGGGTTAAAGGCCAGCTTCATGTACCAAGATTCATTAGAATCCAGCACAATCGGGGACCTTCGGTTCAAGTCCAAGGGTTAAAAACCCGAGAAAGGAGTAACCACTAAATGAGTGACACACAGGACACTACGATGTAGTAGTCATGAAGTAGCATCTAAAAGCCATGCATAGCTTCCAAACTACCCAAGCAAATAAAGAGGAGGCATACAAGGCGAAAGGAAACCTCGAAGCCTAGAATAGAATTTTGTGGAACCCACAAAATAGAAAGACCATGATGGAAGGAGATCTTTCTATCAAAACAAACAAAACAAAGAGGAGGCAAAGAACACACACGGCTCTAGAGAACTCTGCACTAGGTCAACTGGTTTGCAAACGACATGCCTTTGGGGCACCTAAGTTTGAAAGACTAGAAGAGATAGGAAAACTTTCAAATCAACACAAGGTAAGGCACCTTAGAATTAGAGCGATACCAGATAAGGAGTAAAAGGAAGCCTAATCAGATTTTCGCAAATACTTTTAGCTTCAAATAGTTTTCTCAAACACTAGACTCAACATCGACCAATAGAAAGGGTTTTCCTACAGGCAGTCCTGCTCTGATACCAAAACCTGTGGCACCCCCGGGGTCAGGGTTAGACAAATACCAGATCTTCATCTGACATAAGCCTAACCTAGAGCTCGAGGGACTACAGTGAGAGAATCGGTAACACAACAGTGACTCTACGACTCAAAGAAGTAATACAAGCTCATAACTGAGCGAAGAACCAAAGTATTACAAGCAGAGGTCACTGACCTGACATACATCAATCAACGGAAGCGAAGTTATGCTATTAGACATAGCAAGATATCAAAAAGGCCTAAGAGGCCAGGAGCATAACGGCGACGTCCCAGCCCATAGATTCCAGGCTGCCACCTGGGAACCCCAAGCTACTCGTCGATGTCGACTAGAAACACCATCTGTTGGAGCGACTTCGTCTGAAACAAAAGCATGCAAAGCTGAGTACAGGGACTCAGCAAGACTTAGTACAACCTTTTAGCAAAGCGGGTATGCGGGCTTTCTGTGGAGCTTCTTTTGCGTAAAGCCGCTTTTCCTTTAATAAACAAGAGGGATAAGAAGTTCGACTACTCAGAACCTTTGAAAGGGGATAAGAGAGCGACATCTCTATCTCTATTGATCATCATGTTGTATCCACCAATCTTCATCATCTCGAACCACTATCCTCGGATTACCCCCTCAACACCCGGAGAAGGTATCCGTAAACACACATTGCTTGCCAAGTTTTACGATTAGGTTAAAGTTCTCTATGATCTCCACGTCCGTTCCCAAGTCGTCCGTAACCGTGGACACGGCTTTTCGAAAAGATTTCTAACCCTGCAGGGGTGCACAACTTTACCCACACGTACCAGCCGACTCTTAATGCCAGATCATAAGCTCTCTTCCTTGGAAAGCCGGCAGAGGGTGGCTGACCACGACCTTTACCTTGCTGTCGCCGAGACCATGAGTCACGCGCTAAGGATTATTCCGCCGTAACGGGTCAAGTCCCGAAGTCGGTCCTTAACGATGTGAGCCGAGGTGGGTTTCCCGCAGGCCGCAACCCCCAGCCACCACGACCACGCTTACCTGCCTGTTATGTACCTTTAATCCCCAAGCAAAATGCAATGCATATGACCAGGTAACGCGCAAACTATGTGACTCATGGAATCTACTAGGCAAATTAGTGAGTCGAGAGGGTACCATAATAGGGCCTCGTGTGGTTGTACGCTCGGTCTTGGTTCAAGAGGCGAGAACTCGGTTCCTAGGGTCGGCAAAAACGAAACAACCCACCACATCCCAATGTGGCCTCTCGTCTGAGCCTTTAATCATGTTTATCATCATCTCTATACTTACCACGTCAACCTCGTCATGCTAGATTCATTTCATTGTAAGGCTCCAGTCCGAAGACCGGAGTAGTAGCGTAACAATCTAAGCATGGCTAAGCATAAAGAGATAAAGGCTCTCGCGACGCACACATGCCAAACCTAGTTATGCCAGGAGCAGTGGATCAGGGTATCGAGGCTACAAAGGTCGGACATGCAGCAGATAGGGTAACTCTATCTACCGATAAAAGACAGTTGAATCGTATGCGATATGTAGGAACCACAGATAAAAGCATTTCGAAATCATAGATGAACCAGGTTAGGGCTTGCCTTTGTCCCTGACAAACCAAAGTGGATCTTCTATAATCTTGTACTTGACTTGTTCGTCGGAGGACAGGAATTGATCATCAATATT
Source organism: Lolium rigidum (assembly GCF_022539505.1). Taxonomy (NCBI): domain Eukaryota; kingdom Viridiplantae; phylum Streptophyta; class Magnoliopsida; order Poales; family Poaceae; genus Lolium; species Lolium rigidum. The sequence continues at coordinate 48,388,053 of NC_061509.1, forward strand.
GTTGATCTTCGTCGTCTCAGACTCATGCGCTATCGATCGCGAAGAAGCAAATACTATAAAGAGAGAAATAACAATCAACACATGGCATAGATGCAATGCGCATACAAGTATGAATGATATGTCATATTAAAGGAATTAAGTAAACCCTAGATGCATAATCAGATTAAAGGGGTTCCGGCATCGGACCCCGACATATGAGAGGGTTAAATTAGGGTTTCACTACTTATGCAGTTTTAATTGTTGCAAAGATGCATGAACTACAACTAAACTTGTAGAGAATGTTTTTCTGAACATTTCGGTATATTACACATATTTTTCTGATTTAAAAATGAATTACTTATTGATTTAACCATTTTCTGAAAATAAATTACAGAAAAAGAAAAGGCCGGCTGACGTCATAATGACGTCAGCACGACGTCAGCCTGGCCATGGCCGGCCAGGTCGGGCACGGCCTGGGCGATGCAGGGCGTCAGGGGCCGCGCGGAGGGGCGCGTTCGACGCGCAGCGTCCCCGGGAACCAGAAGAGGGCGGCGCTGCCCTCCAATGGTCGCCGGAGCGGCAGCTCCGACGAGCTCGCGCGGAGGCCGGGGCAGGCGCACGTGGCCGGAGCGCTACGGCGAGAAATCGGCGAGGGGAGGGGCACCATGGCGCTCAGAATCTCACCGCGAGCACGGGAGGCTGGACGGGGTCGCCGGAGATGGCCTGAATCGCCGACGAACGGCGGCGACTGGCGGCACGGGCTCCGGCCGATTCGGCCGGTAGGGAGCTCCTCGGCGGGCGTGGCTTGGTGGAGGAGGTAGACGGCGCCGAGGCGGAGCTATTGGCGGTGGTGGCTTGGCGCGGGGAGGCGCGAAACGGCGGCGAGTGGCGGAGGCCGGCGCTAGGGTTTCGGGCGCGCTCGCTTGCAGAGAGGAGGGGAAAAGAGAGGGCGCGCCAGGGGGAGGATAGGGACGAGGAGAGGAGAGGCGGCGGGCTCGGGGTGGTCTCCTCGCTCACCACGGCGACGAGCAGGAGGTGGCAGCGCGGGGCACCGTGGCGGGGCACGCAGCCTCCTCGCTCGGGCAGGAGGAAGAAGACAACGGGGCTTTTGCAAAAAGGTCCTCGGCCTTTGGGGATTTTCCTGGATCTTTTGAAAACAGCACTAAATCAATTCCTTTGGATAGTTTTGCAACCTTTTGGAGATCCAAAATAACCCAAATATTTTAGGGGAAATATTTAGTGGCCTTCCTAATAAAATTGAAAGTCCACATATTTTTGTTTTGAGGTTTTCAAACATTTTGAACACATTTCAAAAAGAGAAAGACTTGCATAAACCTAGGGATTCCATTTTAATTTATTTGCAAAATTTCCCTAATGCATTTTAGATGATGCTCATGATGCACAAACAACTCCTAATTAGGGTTTAGCAAAACAGGGATGTTACAATGTCAAGGGAAGTATAGCAACCATGAGGATTATGGATGAGATGTATTCAGATTTGAAATATGAGATTATCCGAAAGCAAGCGGATGATTTGTTCATCCAAGAGGAAATCAAGAGGATTGGAGAAGGAAAACCATCAGAATTCCATCTAGGGGATTTTGATTCATTATACTTCCATAAAAGGATCTGTGTACCGGATGATCCAGAAGTGAAGTCAATCATATTAAAGGAAGCACATGAAACCCCTTATTCCATACATCCGGGAAGTACTAAGATGTATATGGATTTGAAGGAGATGTTCTGGTGGAACAACATGAAAAGAGAAATAGCACAATACGTCTCGGAATGCCATACATGCCAGCGAGTAAAGGCAGAACATCAAAGTCCTGTGGGATTACTCAAACCATTAGAGATACCGGAATGGAAGTGGGATGAAATCGGAATGGATTTTGTGACTGGTCTACCAATGACTAGTAAGAAGAAGGATATGATATGGGTAATAGTGGACAGACTTACCAAGAGTGCTCATTTCATAGCCGTAAATACAAAGGATACTGCAGAAAAGCTTGTGGATATATATGTGAAGGAGATTGTGAGTAAGCATGGAGTACCAAAGAAGATAGTCTCAGATAGAGGTTCAATTTTCACATCAGCATTTTGGAAACAACTCCAAGAAGCTTTGGGATCCAAGTTAGATTTTAGTACAGCATATCATCCACAAACCGGAGGACAAACCGAAAGAACCAATCAGATACTTGAAGACATGCTTAGAGCCTGTGCTCTGAACTTTGGAGGTTCATGGGAAGACCATTTGCCTCTAGCGGAGTTCTCATATAACAATAGTTATCGTAGTAGCATCCGAGATGGCACCGTACGAAGCATTGTACGGAAGGAAGTGTCGATCACCAATTTGTTGGTTTGAGACCGGAGAAAACAAGGAATTTACACCGGACTACATCAAGGAGAGACAAGAAGTCATCGAGGTGATCCGGGATAGACTCAAAATAGCTCGTAGTCGTCGAAGAGTTACGCTGACTTAAAAAGAAGAGATTGGGAACCGAAAGTGGGAGACATGGTTTATTTAAAGGTTAGCCCAATGAAAGGACTGAAGAGGTTCGGAGTGAAAGGAAAGTTAAGTCCTCGATATATTGGATCATTTAAGATACTCGATCGTAATCGAGGAACAGCTTTTTGAGTTGGAATTACCGGCACAATTAAGTCAAGTTCATAATGTGTTTCATGTTTCACAACTCATGAAGTGTTTGAAGGCACCGGATGATCCCATCACATATGAAGAAATAGAATTGCAATCTGACCTAACTTATGTGGAAAGACCGGAAAAGATCTTAGAAGTACAATGGAAGAAGTTAAGAAACAGAGCAATAAAATATTGCAAAGTTCAATGGCAACATCATCCTGAGCGAGAAGCAACTTGGGAGACGGAAGAAGAATTGAGGAAGTCGTACCCCGAGATGTTCAGGTACCAATCTTAACTTTGGGACGAAGTTTCTGTTAAGGGGGAGGCCGTAATAACCCGTAACATAGGAACAACGAAGGGTAGATTTAGAAATGGGATGTGCATTTCATCGCAAAACGGGGGAAATTTTCGCGCCTTATTGCAACTAAACCTAAGAGGGATCGAGGTTCTCTCTCATTTTGCACTTAGGGTTAGGCAATGTGAGTTAGAATAATTTCGACATGATCTCTTTTGTATCTTGTTGATTTGGGGAATGAATTTATTTGACAAGTGTTAATACATTGAACAATAAGCATTGAGCTATATAAATAATGAACCCATAATTCAAACACAACTTATAAATTCAAATGACTTTGAATTTCAAATTGAATATTAAATACAATATTTAATTCACAATTTAAACATTACATAAATCAAAAGCTCATAAACAAAAACTTGAGCTTTATTGATCATCAACACAGAATACATAGTCTTTACAATATTCTTGATACTAGAATTGATGTATAATAATAAACAGAAATGAAAAAGGAGAATTACAAGATTTTCCTAAACTAAAACCTAGACTAAATGCTTGAAGAACATCTTCTGGTCATATTCAACTTCAAAACCTACAAAACAAATCACAAGTGCTAGCAAGGATACTAAGTGTTAGAAATTCAGTTTGGACAGAGTGAAAAACATCACAGAAATTCAGTTTGGGCAGTGAACACTGTCACTGCACACTTGTGCTTGTCCAAATTCCTGGACAGCACAAGATAAGACCAGGCAGACCAAAACTGAGCAGCCACAAGGGGCTCAAGTTTCCACATATGAAGGCTGTTGCTAACCAAGCAACAACAAGGCAATGCAAGGGATGAGTCACAAAGTAACCAGGCCTTGTGTGGCATGGCCAGAGTAAAAGTAGAGATGATATAAAAGGATTACAAACCCTAGAACCAGTGCACAGTCGACCAGATAAGATTCACCAGGTAAGGGTGAAGTTAGAGCAACACATAGTTCATCCAGTTCTTGCTTAAAAACAACACAAACACACACAAAACCTCAGCCATCAGAAATCATGGTGACCTAGGAGATCAACCAAGACTGGAGGTGAAGGGCTTTGCACAAACCACAAGCCTGCAACAACAAAATATTTCATTCTAGGAGCTGGAACAAGGTATACCAAGTTCCTGGAATAGATCCAATGGATCTAATCCATAAATCATGCATAACACAGCCAGGGGTTTGAGCAGATGCTCAACAGGGTGAATCATCACTTGGTTTTCACCAAGGATCACTGCTAGTCTAAAAAGCCACCAAAATAGAAACCATCCAGATACGGATCTTGTGCACGGAAGCAAGATCTTATGCACAGTATAGCACCGAGTAGATGTATTGCAATAATTAGCAGCTAGAAAAGACTACACAGAAAATCCTAGGCACATAACCATCAGTAAAACCCTAGATTCATCACAGGCAAGCATATTGGCATTCATATCAAGTATGATTCCCAAATATGCAAGCAAAGGTTGAGTAGCCACAAGATCCAACTAACTAAGTGAGCAACCAATCAGTAGCAAGGCTACTGAGGTCACATCACACTTAGCACCAATTAAAAGAAAGCCAAATAGAGCACATCATTATCCAGGAATGGATTCAGATTCAATTGCTTGCTAGACAATCATGAATAGCCAAATCATTTGCAAGCAAGTCACTTAAATCATCACTGCATAAGCAGTTCATCAAGAATCAGTTTACTCAAGCATGAATATGTAACAAATTCATACTATTTATTGACAGTAGCACACTGTAGGGCAACACAGCACCAATCACTGCATCTTAGCCACTGGATCTAGTCCAGTAAGCTAGAGCAAGCAATAGCACATGTATGCAGTAGTATAGGGATGCTTGAGCATCAGCATCACCAAGGAAAAGGATTCACTTAGCCACAGAATTAATCAATCACCAATCACTGACAATTAATTGATCAAATGGATCAATTGAATCAAGTCAAGCAACACAGATAAATTAGCCAACAAGCAAAGGTTGATCCAATGGATCAATAGCTTACACAGGAAGCACAGAAGCACCTCACAGGCACCACTGGCATTCACAAGTGTCACTGATGCACAACAGTACACCTAAACAAGCAAGTGTAGATTGCCAGTAAGCATAGCAAGCACATAAGCAATTACAGGATAGCATAGCAAGACCAGAGCATGCTAGGAGCAGTAGGCAAGCAACAAATGGCATGTACAACAAGCAAGGCAACACTGGCCAGTACCAGAAACTGGTGACTTGGTCATAGCTTACAGAAAATGGAAGCACAGGCAGCTTAGGCAATAATTGCAAGGCTCTGTGTGATCACAGGATCACCAGGGAGCGAAGAGAACGAAGGAAGAAGAAGCACGATAGCTTGAGAGGCGCACGGGCATGGAGAGGAGAAGGAGATGGAGAGGATCACTTACATGCGCCCGGTGGCGCAGGCTATGGCATGGCGAGGCGAGTGCTCGCGCGGCCATAGCAGCTGCAAGACCCAGGGTAGACGCCGGCGTTACGCCGACGAGCACGAACACCACCACAGCACGGCACGGAGACGACGGCACTGGTACTGCAAGCAGCACCGCACCAGGTCGGTCTCAGGAGCGCAACCATCGTCGGCGAGGACGAGAGCTCGCCGGAGTTCGTCGAGGCGATTCTCCACGAGATCCAGAACGGAGGCGATTCACCAGGAGAGGAAGAGAAGGGAAAACCACGCGGACGGATCGATAGATCTACGCGCGGCGGTTCTGGTTTGGTAGATGGCTACGGCGGGGGAGCTCGGAGCTGGCCGGAGCGAGGCGGCGGCCATGGCGGCGACGCCATCGCCACGGGCGTCGCAGGAGACTAGGGTTAGAGACGAAGAGCGAGAGAGGGCCGAGTGAGTGAGTGAGGTGGGCCGTTCGGCGCCACCGACCCATAAGGGACTAGCCTTATTGGGCTGTCCCTGGGCTTTAGGTAAATGGGCTGGGCCCAATAGGGGCCAGGGGGTATTTTTGTCTTTTAACAATTAATAAAAGACCAGAACTTTACCAATTTTTAATAAATAAAATACAATTCTAAAAATCCATTAAAAATTGGATTAATGAATGAAAAATAAATCTTAACAAGAATAAAATATGAAATGTAATTTATGAAACAAATTCAAAATTATGAGTTTTAAGAATTTAAAATAATGATTTGGAATTTCAAATTATTATTTCCTTGTATTTAAAATTCAAGGAAAAATCTCAAATAAGTTCAAATACTTATGTTCAAACATTTCAAAAGGAAATTCTACTATTCCAAGTCATTTCTATTAAGAAAGGTATTTCTCAGAGAAAGATACTCTATTCCATATTATTTCCAGAAAATATAGAGATAACTCTATTATTTCAAATTATTTTTGGAATGAAAAATAAACCATCAAGTCAAATAGTTTTACTTTGAATTATTGTACTTTATGAGAATTAAATTGAGTTACACTTTTAAATCTATTGCAAGTTACTGTCAAAGACATAAATCGTAACTCCACCCTAAATTGTTATAACCCAGCGGGGTAAAGGGATTCAACATAAAATAATACATCCATGATTGCATTATTTGGATTTTATAACATTGTCTTTACCGAACAATGATGCTTCTTACAGAACCCGAGGTCCAGGTTCCATCAACTGCATTGAACCGCACTATCTCGCAGTCCACAGTGCAAGTTCACCCTTGCTCATACCAACTTGAGTATTTTCTATTACTTTAATACAAAGCTATATACTTATCACTCCCGCATCGCAAATGAAATGTTACTTTCCAACTATGAATATGACTATGTGGCTGGCAATGGAACCATGGTATGTGTTGATATGGTGGAGGTTCCATTGCAATGGGTTATATCACCCTAGGATTAATTACCAATGCCGTCCAGTGATTCTAGCGCCGTACAAACCGCGTTGACCATGAGATCTATAATGGCTCTCGGGAAGCCAGCTGTATCTTTTCCCTTCTGCACGCCAACGGATTGGTAGAGCCGGTGGGGTGTTGGAGGCACTGCCGCAATAGGTTGGGATATCCTTTTAAATCCCCATCCATTAGTGATGATAAGCTCTACCATCTATGAAGGATTGTCCGGAGTACACCGTGAGTAAAGCCGTATTATCGGGGAAGTCTACCGGGGGTGTACGGTTGGACAAAAGGGTGCGTTTGCAGTCGCGGAGAAGGCGGTGTGGGCTTGGATTTTCATACCTGGCCTCACACCAAAGGAAGTGTGAACGGGGGCAAGTCCATGCGGATGGCAAAAGGGGTGGAATCTCTTATGGGAAAAGTAACGCACCTCCGCGAGTGTATCAAATTGTGGCTGTCACTCCTTGTTCCGGGAAGGGAACTGCGAACGCGGCAGAAAGGAACTCCACGAAGTTCTAGTCAACTTCGTGAAGACCGACGGGCATAGTTTTCATAATAACAAGCAACCTTTTGAAGAAATGATTGCAAAACATGCATTGACCGGCGATTTCTCGATCAATGGTCGTAGCTAGTGCATCAAACACCTTTTTACTCTTTTAGAACTTGCTGAGTACCCCTGTACTCACTTTCTTTCGACACCCTTGCTAGACTGTGATCCGGAAGTGGAGGCCATCAACGATGGAGCACCAGAAGGAAGCTACGAGCTGGTCTACGAAGAACCTGATCTTACCGGCGGAGTGGAAGGCGTAGACTATGGGATAGTCTATGGATCAGATGACACGGAGGTGGAGGAGTAGTGACATACCCTAGCATCATAGAGCCGAGCAACGTAGAACTTACCTAAATAAGTTGTTGAGCTCTCTTTTATATATGGTTATAAGTTGTAATCGTACTTAAGTAGTATCTTAGGGTGTTCTCATAGGACCTGTGAGAATACCAACTTGTTAAGACAATGTTTGTAATAAAGTATGGAGTGTTATGACCTGCAATGTTTCTGTTGTACCACTCTGAGGGATATGGCAAATTGTGAAGAAGTCCCTTCACAAAGATCATATCAACGACTTGTATACTACAACATGTAGTGGTATGCTGGGTCACCGCATCCGGCGTGATGTCCTCCATAAGCACTACCATGACATTTACTCAATATCTCTTGTTGTTCATATTCGGGGACACATCTTCGCAGAATACCATCCACTCCTTCTTTATATAAGTGTGGGTCATCCCAAAAATAATGCCTCAAATCATAAAAGAATTTCCTCCTTTGCTGAGCTGAAAAGGTTGGAGGCAAGTACTTGGAAACAATAAAGTTAGCATAATCAGCATACCAAGGACTGTCTCGCGAGCTCACCTTTATTACAGCCAATTGTTCATTTGGAAAACTATCATTAACAGGAAAAAGATCATAAGCAATATTTTCCAATCTAGACAAATTATCAGCAACAGGATTATCAGCACCTTTTCTATCTACAATATGTAAATCAAATTCTTGCAAAAGAAGTACCCATCTAATAAGCCTTGGCTTAGCGTCTTTCTTTGTCATAAGGTATCTAATTGCGAGCATGATCGGTATGAATTGTAACTTTTGAATCAACAATATAAGATCTAAATTTATCACAAGCAAAGACTACAGACTAACAATTCTTTTTCGGTAGTAGCATAATTTCTTTGAGCAGCATCAAGAGTTTTACTAGCATAATGAATAACATTCAGCTTTTTATCTACTCGCTGTCCAAGAACAGACGCCAACAGACAAAATCACTAGCATCACACATAATTTCAAATGGTAAGTTCCAATCAGGAGGTTCAACTATAGGGGCAGTTGTTAAGGCTTTCTTTAGAGTTTCAAAAGCTTCCTTACAATCATCATCAAAAACAAAAGGTACATCTTTTTGAAGAATATTAGTAAGAGGCTTTGAAATCTTAGAAAAGTCTTTAATAAACCTCCTATAAAACCCAGCATGACCAAGAACACTACGAATACCTTTAACATCCCTAGGATAGGGCATCTTCTCAATAGCTTCAACTTTAGCTCTGTCAACTTCAATACCTCTCTCAGAAATTTTATGTCCCAATACAATTCCTTCATTAACCATAAAGTGGCATTTCTCCCAATTAAGAACAAGGTTAGTTTCTTCACATCTCTGCAAAACTTTATCAAGGTTTCGCAAGCAACTATCAAAAGAATTCCCATAGACAGAAAAATCATCCATGAATACCTCTACAATACTCTCACAAAAGCCATGAAAAATAGCATACATGCATCTTTGAAAAGTAGCAGGAGCATTACATAAACCAAAAGGCATACGCCTATAAGCATCAGTTCCATAGGGACAAGTGAAAGTGGTTTTCTCTTGATCTTTAGTTTTAACAGCAATTTGTGAAAACCCAGAATAACCATCAAGAAAGCAAAAATGAGTATTTTTAGATAACCTTTCTAACATTTGATCAATAAAAGTGTTGGGGGGATGATCCCCGGTATGCCAAAGGCATGCCAAACCGGATGGTTTGAGCCATCAAGATACCGGTTTAATGTTCGTACCGGAACTTAAAGATAAGAACTTAGCTAAGTGGAGCTAAGCCGGTATCCCCAAGAGGGGTATGCCGGAACCAGGTAAGAAGATACCGGGCCACCGGAAGAACGAGCAGGTCGGTAGGACTGGTCAAAGATTCTCTCCGAGCTAGAAGACAAAGATGAGCTAAGCAAAGTAACTTTAGACGAAGGGCTGACGATAAAGAGAAGGATGACGGTCAAAGAAGCCGGAGGACGTCAGCATCCCTGATTAAAGAGGACTCCGGTGTCTTCTATGATTAAAGTAGCTTTGTAAAGTAGTTTGTCTAGTCAAAGATGCCATTAGGGTTTCTTGCCCTGTAAGCCACCTCTCCCCTATATAAGGAGAGGCCGAGAGGGGGCTGCCCCTCTTACGGGCAGACGCACGAAGAGAGCTAGGTCTAGAAGAACTTGTACTGAGAAACTTGTAACCTGTTGAGATCTATAAAGAAGATGATCTAGAGCGAGTTCTTCCTTATGTCTTTCTTCTTCAACCTCTAGCCTTGGCTAAGTTCTTGAGGAAACCATCCGGAAGTTCATCCCATCTAATCACAAACCCTCCCCGAATCCTCTTGCGTCCATTCGGCCCCAACTTAAGCCATCCTATGGCATCTGTCTGTTCACCACGACGACAGTTGGCACCCACCGTGGGGCATGAAGTGGCGCATGCTGGAATACATATTCGGGCGGGCATCCTCGAGTTCACCGGCGAGCGGACAGTGTCTGCGCTCGTCCAGAGCTTCTACTCCATCGACTTCATCAACGACAACGCGGGCTGCTTCGCCAACGGCGGCATCTTCCCAAGAACGGCCGCATCATCGAGTTCGGCAGCCACCGCGTCTACTTCGGCACCGTCCCCGTGCGCCAGCGCCTCTCGCCGGTGCTGGTGGCACCGGACCCGCCAAGGTGGCTCTGTGCTGGCCGCGCCGCCGGCAGCGTCGAGGTGATGATGGCTGGCGCCGCCGGCGCGGGCAAGGAGGCAGCGGACGAAGTTGCTGGTCGTGCGGCTGCGACCCGTGCGGCCAAGCCACCGCTGGAGCGCGACACCGGCGCGCCGGGAGCGTCTTCCGCACCACCGGCAACACCTCTCCAGGCGGCGATGAACGTGCCGGCGACGCCCATCGCGCGAGAACATCGACCCGGCAACGGCTCGAGGCGGAGCCGGAGGCGCAGCGCCGAAGATACTCGAGAGCGGCAAGGACGTCGTCGGGGCGCGGCGCGAGCTGAACCTAACCGTACGTGAGTATAACGCTGCCCATGGCTTTGCTTACGTTAGCGCTCATGCTGCTAGGATACCGGAAAACCGGCTTAAGGCTCGCAATCTAGATCAGGATTTGCGTAAGGAAGTTCTTACCGGCAAGAGTACCTCCGCATCCGCTAGCATTGTAGAGAAACCTAAGTACGATAGCCCGGATAAAACCATAAAAGCTGCTAAGGCTGCTGTAGATCCGTGTGACTCGCTTACCGGAGAGGCTGCGGCAAAGCAACAAGAGCGTGTCAGAGAGCTGCTAGATACTATAGAGCAGCAGAACGCTGAGCAGCTGGCTAAGCTGAACAAGGCTATAGCCTCGAAATCCGCGCGTTCAACAAAGAATGCCGGAAGCAAGTCCCATGGGCAGGCCTCATCCCCCCATCCGGACAGAAGAAGAGAAAAAGAAGTGAACGCACGGCGGATGATCGTGTACGATCCGGTCCTTGCCGGTAAACAACAAGCCGGGCAACACGATGCCGGTAGGAAAAGCCAAGGGGCAGAGAGAGGCTACGCCAAGGAAGGCTATGCCGGGAACAATCATGCCGGTAGACACGAAACCGGGCAAAACTATCCGGCTGCGAGGGCAGCGTATGATGAGGAAGAGATGCCTCCACCAAGGTACCGGCGAGGCAAGGGCCGCGGCACCGGAACGTTACGATGAGGCTGATTCAACAAGACTCACCGCTTACCGCAAACCTTTGGGAGAGCGGTTGGGAGAAAGAAACTTGCCGGAACGGGATGCGAGGCACCGTACGGACAGAGTGTACCTGTCGAAATGATTGAGGCGAGAGGGTCCTCCGGGCCCAAAGTGCTTTGGCCCAAGGATCATGAAAGAGCCACCACCGGTTCGCAACTTTCGGTTGCCCCGTGACACCAAAACATACGATGGCACCACTAAGCCGGAAGAGCGGCTCGCGGATTACGTGACCGCGGTATACGTTGCTGGTGGCGGAGGAGTCATAGCTGGAGGAGGAAACCGGCGTTGGGCCGTGAGAATCGTGCCGACGTTCCTGGTAGGACCGGCGAGAATCTGGCTGAACAACTTGCCGGAAGGAAGCATAAATGGATGGTTGGACTTTGAGGAAGCTTTTGTGAGCAACTTCAGCAGCACCTACAGAAGGCCAAACAGGCCTCAACAGCTCGCTTTATGCGTGCAGCGCTCGCAAGAAACAGACCGGGATTACCGACCCGGTGGAATTCCACCAGAAACTCTTGTGAAGGAGTGATAGAAGCGCAGGCCATTGCTTGGTTTAGCCAAGGATGCCGGCGAGGTTCACCTTTGTGGCAAAGGCTACAGAGGAACATGCCAACAACGTTGGCGGAGATGATGCGTGTGGCGGAAAACTATGCGTTGGGAGACCCAATGCAACCGGCGATACAAGCTGAGCCGGAACAATCAAACCCGCCTCAGCAGCAATACCGGGACAGCCGGAACAACAAAAGGAGGGAAGATTTCCCGGATCGAAGGTATGGTTTGCAGCAAGTTGCTGCTGTGCAGGAAAACTCTGATGCCAGCGGCAGCCAGAGGCAAAGAACCGGATCGCAGCCATGGGCTGGTCCTAAGAAACAGTGGGTCGAAAAGAAACCCTGGGGCCAGAAAAAGAACTGGCAAGAACCCGCGAAATACACCATGGAAGCTGCCATGGACCAACCTTGCCGGTGGCACACGCCGAATCCGGCTCATCCATCCAACCACTTGACAAAAGATTGTACCTGGACCAAGTACTTGATGCAAAAGGGGGCGGTAAAAGACACCCAAGGACAAGGGGGCAATGCTATGATGCCACCACCGGACATGTCGCGTCAGCAGCATCTACCAACACCACCACCACTTACCGGGGCAAACGCCTTGCCGGTACACCCTCAGCAAAACAGACAGCAGTATCAGCAAGTCAATCAGGTGGGAGAAGGCTACGGCCAACCACCTCCACCGATACCCTTGGGCCGGAACGTTTATAAGGACCCAGATGTGTGCTGTGTCGTGTTTGTCACTGAGCCAACGGACAAGCAAAGCTTGCGCCGTCGTTCCATGGAGGTGAACGCGGTGATGCCGGCAGTGCCAAAGTACATGCCATGGGCAGATCAGGAACTCTCGTGGTCATACCGGGATCACCCTAAAATCATGCCGAACCCGGGTGGCTACGCTCTCGTGGTGGACCCAATCATGAAAGGGCCAACGACTCGCGTCAAGTTCAGCAAAGTGCTGATAGACAATGGGAGCAGCATAAACATAATGTACAAGCACACCATGCATACGTTGGGCATAACAGAAAACATGCTTCAGCCAATGCACACGACGTTCCATGGAATCGTTCCGGGTTTGTCCTGCGCACCGGTTGGAAAAGTCCGGGTGGATGTGTCGTTTGGAGGACGTGACAATTGCCGGGTTGAAAACCTTGAGTTCGAGGTGGTGGACTTAGATAGTCCGTACCATGCATTGCTGGGGAGACCGGCACTAGCGGCCTTCATGGCCTCGACCCACACGGCGTATCTTAAGATGAAGATGCCGGCACCTCGTGGACCCTTGACTGTGGTGGGAAACTACAAAATCTCACTGGAAACAGCATCTGCCGGATCGAACCTAGCGGAATCGCTGGTGATCGCGGAGGAAAAAAGAAGGATGCAAACCGCGGTTGCGCTGGCTCAGTCCTCACAGTTGAGCTTAGCGGCAATGAGTGCAAGTCTGAGCGCTCCAGCGTTCAAACCGACGAAGGAAACAAAGGACATCGTGCTGGACCCGGCTTTCCACGAGCGTACCGTTCGTATCGGTGCCGGTCTCGGTGAGGCATAGGAAAGCGCGCTCGTCGGCTTCCTCCGTGAGAATCGGAATATCTTTGCACTGGTCTACCGATGACTTGGTGGGTGTTCCGAGGGAGCTGGCTGAGCACTCTCTAAACGTTCGGAAAGATGCCAAGCCGGTGCGACAACCATTGCGCCGGTTCGCTGAAGATAGGAGGAAGATTATTGGAGAAGAGGTGACGAAAATGCTAGTTGCCGGTTTCATTGTGGAAGTCACGCATACTGAGTGGCTGGCCAATCCGGTGATGGTTGAAAAGAAGAAAGATGAGAACCAGGAGGCAAAAGCTCCAAAGGTGTGGCGCATGTGCATCGACTACACCAACCTCAACAAGGCTTGCCCAAGAGATCCTTTTCCTTTACCACGGATCGATCAAGTGATTGATTCCACTGTTGGGTGTGAGTTGTTGTCTTTCCTGGATGCGTACTCCGGTTTCCACCAAATCCCCTTGAAAAAGGAAGATCAAATAAAAGCTGCGTTCATTACCCCGCACGGGGCTTACTGCTATATCACTATGCCTTTTGGTTTGCGCAACGCTGGTGCAACGTACCAGCGCTGTATGCAAAAATGCTTGTTTGATCAAATCGGAAAGAATGTGCGGGTGTATGTGGATGACATCGTGATAAAAACTAAGGTAAAAGATACCCTAATTGATGATATCCGGCAAACATTCGATAGCCTAAGAAGGTTCCGGATGAAACTCAATCCGGCAAAATGTACTTTCGGTGTCCCTGCCGGCAAGCTGCTGGGTTTCCTCGTCTCAAGCCGAGGCATTGAGGTCAATCCGGTAAAGATCAGGGCAATTGAGAGAATGACGGTGCCGCAGGATCTGAAGGACATACAAAAGTTTACCGGAAGCTTAGCATCGCTAAGCCGGTTCATAAGCAGGTTAGGAGAAAAGGCCTTGCCGCTATATGCTTTAATGAGAAAATCCGATAAGTTCGTCTGGACCCCTCAGGCGGACGCAGCGTTCAAGGAGCTGAAAACGATGTTAGCTACCGCGCCAATATTGGCCTCGCCATTGGAAAGAGAACCAATGTTGCTATACATAGCAGCAACCAACCGGGTCGTGAGCGTTGTTGTGGTAGTAGAAAGAGAAGAGGAAGGAAAAACCGTCCAGAGGCCGGTATACTACCTGAGCGAGGTGCTCTCCCTCTCAAAGCAAAACTACCCGCACTTCCAGAAAATGACTTATGGCGTGTTCATGGCCGCCACAAAGCTCAAGCACTACTTTGAGGAACATCCTATGAAAGTGGTGAGTGAAGCACCCATCTCCGATATCATGTGCAACAAGGATGCTAGCGACAGGATTGCAAAATGGGCAATACAGATATCACCGTATGTTCCGGTGTACGAAAGAAGAGACGCCATCAAATCGCAAGCTTTAGCTGATTTTTTGGTCGATTGGGAGGAAATGCAATACAAGCCCCGGATCAAAGGCTGGAATACTTGGAAGATGCACTTTGATGGATCCAAGCTCAAAGAGGGTCTAGGTGCCGGTGTGGTGCTAACCTCACCAAAGGGAGATCATCTCCGGTATGTTTTACAAGTACATTTCAGGGCATCAAACAATGTCGCTGAATATGAGGCCTTGATCTATGGGCTTAAGGTCGCAAAAGAAATCGGTGCACACCGGATCATTTGCTATGGAGATTCAGAGCTTGTGGTACAGCGGTGTTCGGAGATTGGGACGCAAAAGATGCCAACATGGCCTCGTACCGGTTTCACGTGCAAAAGATTGCCGGCTTCTTCGAAGGGTGTGAATTTCATCATGTGCCGCGTGCAGAGAATGAAGCTGCGGATGCTTTGTCCAAGCTGGGCTCATCCCGACAAGAAATTCCTCCCGGAATAGCCTTGGCACACCTGAGGGTACCTTCGATCAAGCCAAGTCCGGAGTCGGAATCAATTTTTGTACCGGAGTCACACATCGTACCAATGGATATCGACGAAGGAAACCCGGGGACTGTTCCGGTAAACTCGGGGACTGTTCCGGTAAGATCGACCGCTGCCGCACAGGTACCGGGGGAAACAATGTTAGTGGACAGCATGGACATAGATGTACCGGTGTTCTTGGTTCGGGAGACGCCATCATGGGTTAAACCTATTAAGGAATTCATGGTCAACGGCACCTTGCCGGTTGACGAAAATGAGTCAAGAAGAATCCAAAGGAGATCCAAGGCTTACACCATCATCAATGGCGAGATGTACAAGAGAAGTGTTACCGGTGTCCTCCAAAGATGCGTGGAACCGGAAGAAGGAAAGGAAATGCTTGAGGAGATTCACCGAGGAGAGTGTGGGCATCACGCTTCCTCAAGAGCGCTGGTGGCAAAGGTGTTCCGGCATGGGTTCTATTGGCCAACAGCTTTGGAGAATGCGGAGGATATGGTAAGAAAATGCAACGGGTGTCAGAGCTACGCCAAGCAAAATCATACCCCAGCCTCCGGCTTAAAAACGATACCATTGACTTGGCCGTTTGCAGTTTGGTGCCTAGACATGGTTGGCCCATTCAAAACAGCAAGGGGAAACATGACCCACATCTTGGTTATGGTGGACAAATTCACCAAGTGGCTAGAAGTCAAACCCATCGCAAAGTGTGATGGGCGCACTGCGGTTAAATTCTTAAAAGATGTCATTTTGCGGTATGGATACCCACATAGTATCATCACTGACAATGGCACAAACTTTGCTCAAGGTGAGTTCAAAAGATTTTGTGAGGACAACAACATCCGGTTGGATTTGTGCTCAGTCGCACACCCACAAGGCAATGGCCAAGTGGAAAGAACAAACACCTTGGTTCTTTCCGGTATCAAACCAAGACTCATCGATGCGGTGGAAAAATCGCCGGGGTGTTGGCTCGATGAGCTACCATCAGTACTGTGGAGCATAAGAACTACTCCAAACCGGTCTACCGGATACACTCCATTCTTCATGGTTTATGGAGAAGAAGCGGTCATACCAACCGACATTCTCCATGATTCACCAAGGGTACAACTATATAATGAAGAAGAGGTAAAGGAAGCTCGAGAGAACGATGTGGACTTGCTAGAAGAAGCAAGAGAGCTGGCCTTGGCAAGAACATCCATTTACCGACGAGAACCTCGGACGCTATCACAGCCGGAAGGTTAACCCAAGAGTGTTCGGGAAGGGGACACGGTGCTACGCACGGTGCGGCGCACTGAAGGCGGGCACAAGCTTTCCCCGCCGTGGGAAGGGCCTTTCATTGTGAGCAAGGCTCTCCACAATGATGCCTACTACCTGATTGATGCACAAGAATGGAAGAAAGGAAAGGCGGACAGGTCCGGAGAGGAGACCAAGCGTCCATGGAATGTAGCCTTGTTGCGTCCTTTCTACTCTTGAAGTTGTGGTGTAAGAAGTTCCTTTTTGTACCTTATTTGCTATGAATAAAGATGTCGGAACCTCGAATGAATCTCGGGGACTACCCCACTAAGGTTGCATGTAACTTGTCTATTTTTTCAGTTTACCGGTTGCTTATTGAATGTTTTTTCTTTCCGGTTTAGTAGTGTGCTAAACCCTACCGGAGTCTTCGACTCTGCTGCTGTCCGCAAACCGGCTTCATGGCAAGCAAGACAAACCGGTAGGGGATAAGCACATGAACTGCGAAGAGGAGGAGCGGGAGAGAACAATCCGGAAAAGTTTAACTAACCCCGGTTATACCGGTTTTTTGCAAAATTTTTGAGTTATTTCTAAGTTCAAGAAGATGCTTGTTTTGGGGAAAGAACCTTGTGCTCATACGCCAAAGAACGCCCAGAGAAGGCAGGCAGAGCCAAGGCAAAAGAACCAAGTATGCATCGAATTGGATGCGGAAACAATCTAGAAATCTTTGCAGTACAGGATAAAAACAAAACCATGAGCAAATGTGCTAAAGCAAACATAAGATAATTAACACCGGTATAACATACCGGCATAAACTGTTGTGCCACAACCAAAAGCAGGTTTAAAGTTTTACATCATAAACCCCGGCATCCCGGGGTGGAATTTAACGAGTTTTCTGGTGAGGCAAGCAGGGGCGAGGTAACACTTGCGATAGTTCGGGCAGCGGGGGCGTCGGGCGGAGCGGCGCCGGTCTCGGGGGCTTCATGGGGAGCGGGGGCTGGCCTCGGGAGCTTCCGGCGGCGCGTCCTCGGCATCCTCATCCTCATCTCCCTCTTCTTCTTCCTCATCAAGGAGGTAATCCGTGACACCAGGAGGGGGAGGGATGAAGGTGCGGACCTCGGCGTACTCGGCAAGCCGGTAGGCCCGATCTTGCCGCTTCGCGGTAAGAGCGGGGTCCACGTCCGTGGAAGCACCTTCGCGTACGCCTTGGAGCGCGTCCAGATCCAGCTCCGGATACCGGGAGCACGCGGAGCGCGGCGCAACATCGGCACCGGCGCGAGCCGCGAGCACCGCCACTCGCGGATCCGCGGTCCTGCCTCCTTAAGCCGGTTGGCGGTGAGGGTCATGTTAGCCGGCATGGCTTCCCCGAGCCACGGCACTTTGAAGAGGTGGATGGCGACGTCCGGAAGATCGACAAGAAGCCGGTCCACGGAACGCATATGTTGAACACGAGCGAGAGAGGGCGACTAGATAGTCGTACCCATCCCAATGCGCGTCCATGTTGGGAAATTCCCGCGCCACGCGATCCTCCATCACCTTCTTCACGGCGTGTGCACGGGAGTCCGGGAAGTGTTCTACGAGAAGAAAGGCGAGAAAATAAGCTTAAGATACCGGAAAACGGTCTGCCGAAAGGAAAAGAAACTCGGATGCATTTTCGGAAAGTAAAGCTTATAGGCGAAAGAAGGGACAAAACAAAGACTTACGGAGACACAGTGCGTCAATCTGCATAATCAGCCGATCATATTCCTTATGATCAGTGGTCATGACCTCAATAAGGTGCTCCGCATCCTTCCGCGCCTTCCTCTCTTCCTCCGGCTCCGTCATCGGCACGGCGTTGGAGTTCGAGGAATCCTCCACGACCTCGCCGGCCCTAGCCTCGGCTGCGGCCTTGGCGTCCTTCAGCTCTTGCTCATGTTGGAGCCGGGCCTGCATAGCCTGCTCCTTAAGATCTTGGAAGCTAGTTTTCTGGGCGTCAAGGGCCTGCTGCTGCTGCCGGATGAGCTGCTCTTTTTCGCCTACACAACGGAAGGAAGAGTGTCAGTAAAGCAGTAGTTGATGGATAAGGAAACAACGGATTAACTGGAAAAGCAAAAACGATACCTTGGAGGGCGGCAACTCTGGACCACGAGGGCCTCAAGCGAGGCTTCCGGAATAGCTGTTATGCGAAAAGCTAGTAAATAACAAAGAAAGAAGAAAACTTCTCGGTAAAAAGATGTCGGAAGAAGAAAAAGAAAACAAACCTTGGCAATGGCTGTGGGCCTCAGCGAGATCCCGGTGCTCCCACAGAAGCTCCTCAAAGAGCAGCTTCCGGGCATCAGCGGTGCTCTGTTCAAAGGAAGATGATTATGAGAAAGGGAAAATAAAGATCTTAACCCAAAACTCGGGGACTGGCAATGCCGGTTTCGCGCGTTTCTAAGTAAAGTTTAGCGCTAAGAACAAAGTTCTTAACCCGAAACTCGGGGACTGGCAATGCCGGTTTGCGCGTTTCTAAGTAAAGTTTAGCGCTAAGAACAAAGTTCTTAACCCCAAACTCGGGGACTGGGAGGATAGACAAGATCCGGAAAGAAACAAACCGGCATCAGCAAAAATTACAAGGAGATTGGAGAAACTTACCACGACATTGCTGGTGGCGTCGTACCAGGCACTGTCGAACTCCTTCACGGCTCGCTTGAGTCGCATGAAGTGTTCTTCAGTGGACCGCGGCCCATCCGGATCCGGCGCCGGAAGGCGGTCCTTCCCCAAGCCCTTCGTGGCGGCGGAGATGTCCGCCGCGTTCCATTTCTCGGCGTAAGGGAGAAGGTGCCCCAGCTCCTTGCCCTCGCGCTTGAGCTCGACAATCCGGCCGAGGAGGCCGGAAGGTTTCTCCGAGACCGCGGCGGCGGCGGGCCCGACATGCAGCACCAAGGACCGCGAGCCGGCTGAGCGCCTCCACGGCCTTTCCGCGCGACTCCCCGGCTTGAGGCGCTTAATGGTCTTGGGGGCTGCCGGCGGCGGCATCGGCGTAGTTGCGAGGGGTCCACGGCTCGGCGGAGGAGTTGGCGTCGCCTCGGGGACGAGGAGTTTCCGGCGGAGGAATTGGCGTGGCGTCAGGCGCCGCAGCTTCTGGTGTTGAGGTGGAGGATGCCGGCGCGGAAGTTTCCGGCACGGCCTTGGAGGGGGGAAGAGCGCGAACTCTTCTTCTTCTTCTTCTTTTCTTTTTGGACGGAAGGAACCAAAGGTTCCGACCGCCCGGCAGCTTCTTCATCGGCGCCGATGTTGCTGGCGCCGGTATCTTGGGTCTCTGGAGGGGAGGTAAGGTCCTCCTCCGCGCGGTGGTCAGGAGATTTGGGGGCCGCGCGCCCCGAACTTGTGGTGCCCCCGGAGGGGAGGCGGAGATGTTGCCGGCACCAGGTGGTGTCGGGCTTGAGCGAGGAGGAGGAGTTGAGGCCCCGGCGGAGCCGGCGGAGTCCTCGGACACGGGCCCAAGCTTGAGCGCGAGGGCTGAAAAAGAGGAAAAGAGAGAATTGGAAAAAGTAACCGGAAAAGAACTAGGCACAACGAAACGAGAAAAGCGAAGAAACAGGGCTTACCCGGAGGAAGTGGGCATCTGTTTGTTCTTGTAGCGCCTCGTGCCAACTTGCTTCCCGGATAAAGGCTCGGTCCGGAAGCGTTTGGCCGGAGGCTCTTGGCTTGGCCCGGCACCCGACGCCGGGGTCTTGTTCTTCTTGCCCCCGACAACAAGGTTGTCCAGGAACTCCCGGCCAACCTCGGCCTGTAGCGGGGTGGCGAGCTCGTGGATCTGCGGGTTGATGTTGGTTGAGGAAGGATCTACAGAGGAACAACGACGGTAAAATATGAGAGGACAAATAGAGAAGCTACCTCGAGCATGGTCAGGTCGTCGAACGAACCAGCGGGTTCCGGCGGAGACCTGCCGAGGCGCGAGGCTGCGGTCTTGCCCATCTTCAGATCCTTCCAGAAGATGACGGGGTCGGGGTCGAACTTGTCCAAACCTCGCTTCTGGGCAGGGCCTCGTCGGTCAGATAAGATGCCGGGGAAACGGTCCTTGGCCTGAAAGAACAAGAAAGATAGAAAGAGGTTAATCGCAATGCAAAAGTTACCGGAACGCCGACCCGAGTTGCGTAATTTCTTACATCTTGGGTCGGGGGGTTAGTGGAACTGAGAGGCCGAAGGCCCCATTCCCGATCCTCCGGCATGGCGGTCCGGCAAATCTGGCCGGCCTTGAGGACAACGTCCTTCTTGCTAAGGGAATTCCGGTGATCTTTGTAGGATCACCGGGACCGTACATCTCGCTCATCTTGTGCATGCGGCGCTTGAGCGGAAGCACCGGCGCGAAATAAAGGCGCGGATGATATCATCGGAGCAGATGTTGGTGTCCTTCATCAGTTGCCTCATAAAGCGTATAATCCGGTTGGTCTCAATATGAGAGTCCTTCGGATTGTAGCTCCAGTTGGCCCTCGTGGGTGGCGCCAGATTGAAGGGCGGCAAGTTGATAAGGTCCGGGGCGCCCTTGTTCTTCACATAGAAAAAGGTCCCTTGCCATAGCCGGCATGACTCGAGACCGGAGAACTTAAAAAAGGGGCTCCCTTGACGGGAGCCGATGATGCAAGACCCGCATTGAACGGGGGTTTGGGTTTAGGAATATCCTTGCCCTGAACGGAATTGATCCGAAGAGCAAAGAAGCGGGCGAACGTCTCACGGGTGGGACGAATGCCGATGTAAGCCTCCATGAAGGTGGCGTAGCAAGAGAGGTAGAAAATGGCATTGCCAGGAAGGTGATGAGGTTGAAGTTCGTAGAAATCAAGGAAACGCCGAAAGAAATCGGAGGCAGGAAGGCCGAAGCCGCGCTCGAAGTGAGCAAGGAAAACAACTCGTTCACCGGGTTCGGGCACCGGTTTGATTTCGTCGCGAGGAAGCCGGCAGGTCACTCCTTCCGGAATCCTCCTGGACCGGTATAACCAGTCAATCTCGAACTTAGTGACGTTGGAGCCCATCCGAGGCCCCACGGGTGATACCGGATGAATCCATACCGGAACCTTCGCTAGAGCTACCGGATGCACGATTGCTACCGGAGGCACGGTTGCTACCGGAGGCACGATTGCTACCGGACTCAGCATCCATCTGAGCAAGATCAGCGGTAAGCCCGTTGGAAGATCTGCTACACCGGCTGGCAGAGGAAGAGGCAGAAGAAGAAGTAGAGGAGGACTCCGTACTAGACATGGAGTTCGGCAAGGAGAAACAAGAATCCCACAATATACCCCCGCGTGAAGATCTACGAAAGAGAGAAAAAGCAAGAAAAAGAAGAAGTAAATACACTACCGAGTCGAGATCTAGAAAGCAAGCAAAAGAGGAGTGAATCCGAGATTAGGCCTAACTCGAGGCGGCGGAGTAGATGAGGAAGAGGTTCGCCGGAGGAGCGACGAGCCAAAGGCCGGCGAGGTAGTCCATCGGCGGCGAGGTGAGAAGAAGCTCGAAGAAGCACCAATGCCGCGGCTGGGGCGGAGGCGGCTGCGAAGTTCTTTGCGCGACGAAGTCCGGCGGCGTCCGGCGAAGCAGTATCGAAGGTTCGCTGGGCGGCGGAGCTCAGGCGGCGAAACGGAGCGGCGGAGGCGCTGAGAGCGAAAGCACTGTGCGCTAGGAGGTGGAGAATGCGAGAAAAGGAAGAAGGAGGAGTGGTTTCCCCTTATAAAGGAAGAGGGAGATGTGGGCCGAAACCGCTGGGCCTCGGCGGTTTGGGTCGTGGGCCGCGACGGTTCGCTCCACGAGCCACCACGTGGCACGGTGATACACGCGAAAAAATAATAAGCCACAGGGAGGTACCCACGGATCCAGTGAAGCGGTTGGGATTCGCTGTGAGGCAGTTAATGCGCGCGCGAAGTCGAAGGGAAGTGACCCACGACAGCGGCGCGTCGATCACGATGCGCATGTCGCTGACAGGCGCGGGGCCCGAGATATTCTCGACGTCGCCGAGGAAGTGTTTAATGACTAAGATACCGGAGGATAAGACGCCGGATAATGCCTTAAGGAGAAAAGATAGCGATGATCTGGGCAAAGATGCCGGATCCAAGCCTAAGGCCGGATAGATTAAACCGGTATCCTAAAAAGAAAGAACCTGGCATGGTCTGTTGGATAGGATCCGCCAGACTATACCAGCTTCGGGGACTAATGTTGGGGGGATGACCCCCGGTATGCCAAAGGCATGCCAAACCGGATGGTTTGAGCCATCAAGATACCGGTTTAATGTTCATACCGGAACTTAAAGATAAGAACTTAGCTAAGTGGAGCTAAGCCGGTATCCCCAAGAGGGGTATGCCGGAACCAGGTAAGAAGATACCGGGCCACCGGAAGAACGAGCAGGTCGGTAGGACTGGTCAAAGATTCTCTCCAGAGCTAGAAGACAAAGATGAGCTAAGCAAAGTAACTTTAGACGAAGGGCTGACGATAAAGAGAAGGATGACGGTCAAAGAAGCCGGAGGACGTCAGCATCCACGATTAAAGAGGACTCCGGTGTCTTCTATGATTAAAGTAGCTTTGTAAAGTAGTTTGTCTAGTCAAAGATGCCATTAGGGTTTCTTGCCCTGTAAGCCACCACTCCCCTATATAAGGAGAGGGGGCTGCCCCTCTTACGGGCAGACGCACGAAGAGAGCTAGGTCTAGAAGAACTTGTACTGAGAAACTTGTAACCTGTTGAGATCTATAAAGAAGATGATCTAGAGCGAGTTCTTCCTTATGTCTTTCTTCTTCAACCTCTAGCCTTGGCTAAGTTCTTGAGGAAACCATCCGGAAGTTCATCCCATCTAATCACAAACCCTCCCCCGAATCCTCTTGCGTCCATTCGGCCCCAACTTAACCTTTCTTCTTCAAACTCTGAAAGCTTAGAACTAATAATAATAGGATATATTTTCTTATCATCAATATGAGCGTATTTAAGATTATCAGGTAATGGTTTTAAATCAAAGACAGGATCTTCCTTTGGTGGTGGTGTTGTACCCAGATCTTCCACTAGGTAAATCATGCTTAGAATAGGTTGGCGAAGGAAAATTTCATCAAGCTCATTTCTTTCTTCCCTAAAAACTTCACTCTCACTATTCTCCAAATGTTGCTGCAAAGGATTATTAGGAGCAAGAACAATAGATGCACACTGTTCAACTTTAAAATCACTATTAGGCGAATCAATTTTATAAGGAGTTTTGGTAAATTTAGAGAAGTTAAACTCATAAGATTCACCGGCAAATTTAGTCAAAATTTTCTCTTTCTTGCAATCTATAATAGCTCCACAAGTATTTAGAAAAGGTCTACCAAAAATGATAGGACAATATTTACTAGCAGCAGAACCAAGTACCAAAAAGTCGACGAGGATATTTAATCTTACCACATAGAACTTCAACATCTCGAATAATACCAATTGGAGAGATAGTTTCTCTATTAGCCAGCCGAATAACCACATCAATATCTTCAAGTTCACAAGAACCAATTTCGTGCATAATCTCCGTGTAAAGCTCATAAGGAATAGCACTAATACTTGCACCAATATCACATAATCCATAATAACAATGGTCACCAATTCTAACAGATAGCATAGGAACACTAGCTTTCCTAGACTTATTAGGATGCGAAACAATGTTAGAAGCATCTTCACAGAAAATAATATGACCATCTTCTACATTTTCAGTCACAAGATCTTTAACAATTGCAACAGACGAGGTTCAACTTTTATTTGTTCTTCAGGTTCTATAGGTTTCTTTTCACTTTTATGAACAGCACTATTTATAACAGAGTACTCCTTCATTTTAGCAGGGAAAGGATTTTTTTCAATATAAGCTTCAGGAATAACATGATCAACAGTTTCAACTTCAACACATTTATTTATAGATGAATCAATTTTATCTTTATACGGTTCATGGTACTTATCAAAGTTCTTCTTAGGCAATTCATAATGAGAAGCAAAAGCCTTATAAATATTTGCAGCAACTTGAGAATCAAGACCATAAGTAGCACTCATATTACGAAATTTATCAGTATCCATAAAAGCTTCAATGCATTTATAATCATAATTTATACCTGATTCTCTATCCTTGTCGTTCTCCCATCCTTCGGTATTTTCTTGGATCCGATTAAGAAGGTCCCTTTTAAACTCTTCCTTATTGCGTGTAAATGATCCAGAACAAGAAGTATCGAGCAAGGTCTTGTCTTGAAAAGAAAGTCTTGCATAGAAATTATCAATAATAATATTACCAGGAAGCTCATGAATGGGGTATTTGAGCATTAAAGACTTCAATCTCCCCACGCTTGGGCAATACTTTCTCCTTCATGAGGCCAAAAATTATATATGCGATTCCGATCTTTGTGAATCTCACTTGGAGGATAGAACTTAGAATAAAACCGGGGCACAATATCATTCCATTCAAGAGAATCCCCATTATCCAAGTAATTTATACCAATGCGCCGCTTTACCGGACAGCGATACGAGAGAATAATTTCTTCCTCACTTCATCCATAGCAATACCTGCACACTTGAATAAACCGCATAATTCATGAAAGAACAAGTAAATGATCTCCGGGGTGGACAGTTCCATCCCACGTATAACGGTTACCCACTACACGTTCAATAATTTTCATAGGTATTTTGTATGGTAATTCTTCCTTACCAGCGCCTCATCCACTACCTTTGCGGTAGTAGTGGATCTCCCAAATAAACACTCAAGAGAAGATCTCTCCATAATGAGTTATAGCAACGGGAGAAATAAAATCAGCACAAACAGTAGGAATTTCCCTTACCAATTCCACTTACCAATATCGCTTCACTCCCCGGCAACGGCGCCAGAAAATAGTCTTGATGACCCACAAGTATAGGGGGTGTATCGCAGTATATTCGATAAGTAAGAATGTCGATCCCAACGAGGAGCAGAAGGTGTTGACAAGCAGTTTCGATGAAGGATTCACTGTAAATGCTCACAGACAAGTATTCAGGGGGTTTCGATGTAACAAATGAATAAAGTACGAGTAAATAAAGTGCAAGAGTAACAATTGCAGCGAGTGGCCCAATCATTTTTAGCACAAAGGACAAGCCGGTTTGTTTACTTATAATGACCAAACGTTCTCGAGGACACACGGGATTTTAGTCTAGTGCTTTCGCTACATACGGCTAATTAATCTTCATTGTTTTGATAAGTGTTGTGTGGGTGAACCTATGCTAGTGTACCGCCCTTCCTAGGAATAATACACACTTGTGATTATACCCCTTGCAAGCATCCGCAACTACAAGAAAGTAATTAAGATAAATCTAACCACGACCTTAAACTACGAGATCCTGCGATCCCTCCCGCATCGATATACCAACGGGGGCTCGGGTTTCGTCACTCCGGCAACCCCGCAATTGGCAAACGAGTACAAGATGCATTCCCCTAGGCCCATAAAGGTGAAGTGTCGTGTAGTCGACGTTCACACGACACCACTAGAAGAATAACACCACAACTTAAATATCATAACATTGAATATTACTCAACCATACTTCACTACTGACATTTATACTTCACCCATGTCCTCAAGAACTAAACGAACTACTCACGAGACATCATATGGAACATGATCGGAGGTGATATGATAATGAATAACAATCTGAACATAAACCTTGGTTCAACGGTTTCACTCAATAGCATCAATAACAAGTAGAAATCAACACCGGGAGAGTTTCCCCTATCAAACAATCAAGATCAAACCCAAATTGCTACAGCGGTGACGAGGTGCAGCGGTGGTGATGATGATGAAGATGATGGTGATGGTGATGGAGATGATGTCTAGCTCGATGACGGTGGCGATGGCGTCGATTTCCCCCTCCGGGAGGGAATTTCCCCGGCGGATTCCTGCCCGCCGGAGTGCTCTTTCTCTCTCGGTGTTCTCCGCCCCGAGAGGCGGCTGTGGCTCTTCGCGACGTACCCCCTCTGGCTTAGGTTTTCGGGACGAAGGCATACGCGAAGAAAAGGAGGCGAGAGGGGCTGTGGGCCCCCCTCCTCATAGGGCGGCGCAGCCAGGCCTTGGGCCGCGCCGGCCTATTGGGTGGGCCCACCTCGGGTCCCCTCTTCTCCCCCTTCTGGCTCCCTTCGTCATCTGGAAAAATAGGAGTTTTCGTGAAATTCCCGTCAATTGTTGATCTTCCAAAATATTGCGTTCTGACGATGCTTTTTCCAGCAGAATCCTGGCTCCGGTGTGCGATCCTCCAATAATCATGAATCATGCAAAATAGATGAAATAACATAAGTATTATCTCCAAATATGAAATATATCAATGAATAACAGCAAATTATGATATAAAATAGTGATGCAAATTGGACGTATCAGCACCGCCGCCACACGCCACTGGCATTAGCTTGCAAGCTCTGGCGACAAAATCCCCATCGGCATATTGCCAGTCGCTACAGGGGAAAACCCTACATCAAACCTAGCCCTACCTACGATGCTACTACTAGAAAATACAAGAGGAGACTGGCCTCCTCTCCCCCGTCGTCTCCGGCCGGCAGAGCCGCCGGAGAGGAGGGGGGAAGAGCCAGGGCGGAGCGGGCGACTCTCAAAACTGGAGGAGGAGAGAGAAAAGAACGAAGCAAATGAGAACCACACACCCGTACGGAAACCCGTGGTGAAGACGCTATAAACATAAACAAAAGAGCGGAGGGGCAGGGACCATAAGGGCATCTCCAGCGGCGCGACGCAAACGGACGTTGAGCGATCGTTTTCGTCCGCCGTGACCGGAAATGCGTCTGGGCCCTCCTCCAGTGGGGCAACGCAAAGTGACCGGGCCGTCCGCGGCGACGCAAACCTGACCCAAATATGCGCCTCGGATGCATCTCTGCGGATGCTGCACGGACGCCGAAAGTGTCCGCTCGCATCTGGAGGCCGTTTCGTCGGGCTCGCATGTCAGCG
Organism: Lolium rigidum; assembly: GCF_022539505.1. Classification (NCBI taxonomy): domain Eukaryota; kingdom Viridiplantae; phylum Streptophyta; class Magnoliopsida; order Poales; family Poaceae; genus Lolium; species Lolium rigidum. The sequence continues at coordinate 48,415,534 of NC_061509.1, forward strand.
ACCCTGCGTCGATGCGTCTTCTCAGGCGCGCCAGCGACTGGCGACCCTGCGTCGCTTCAGCAGTCTGCGCCACGTTAATGGCGATGCCTCGGCTGCCGAGCGGCCGCCGCCCACCTTCGCCAACGAAGTTAAAGGTGACCCCACGCGTCCCGCGGCCGTCTCCTGCCTCCGGCCTATATAAAGAGGACGCGCCTTCTTCTTTCTCATCCACTCCTCCAAGCAAACTCTAGCCGCCACAAGCTCCGCCGTAGCGCCGCCTAGCTCTTCCTGCGACGCAGCCAGGCCCGCGAGGAAGTCCATGGCCGGACCTGGTGGCCAACGAGGCGGTCGAGGCCGCGGCCCTGGGCGCCCGCGAGGTTGTGGCCGGGGCGGGGGCCGCCGTGGTGGAGCAGCTACGATACCACGGCCGCCGTCGCCTGCGCCCTCGTTGTCTTCGCAGGAGGACCGCTGCTTCGAGTTCCTCCTCCGCATCGACGAAGATCCACTCGGCATCAAGCGGCTCCCGGACAAGTTCGTCGAGTTCTTCGATAGCGTCGAGCCGGCGCAGTTGCAGCTACGGGAGGCCGAGCGCAGCTTCGCCGGTGGAATGTGGAGGTCTTGTTCGACGGGCAGGGCAAGATGTACCTGCACACGGGGTGGGACAAGTTCGCCCGCGACCTCGAGCTCGAGCCCGGCTGCTAGCTCACCTTCCTCTACGAGGGTGATGGCGAGATGATCGTCAAGGTGTTCGACGACACAGCGTTCCGCAGGCACTACCACACCGACGAATCCGGATCGGACACCGATAGTTAGATCTTAGAGTGTTCTTTCTTTGCAGTGAATATGGCTACGGGCCAGATGAAGCTAGTAGTCAAGCTTTCTGGATGTTCTTCCTCGAAAGAACCAACAGGACCACCGTTACCAGATGGATTTTCCAGTTTGGGTGTGCCCTTGAATGTTCTTTCTTAGCGGCGAACATACGGAAATCAACACAAATGGTTTCCTCATTTTTCAATATTTTATTTGTGTCAACCATAGTTCAAACTATGTATTAGTTTGTGTAAACCATGTTCCAAACTATGTATTAGCTTGTGTAAAATCATGTTTCAATATATAATATTTGGAACTATTTTTAAATGGAGAAGAGAAAAAAAAATAAGAAAAAATATAATATTTGGAACTATGTTTAAATGGAGAAGAGAAAAAATAATAAGAAAAAAATATGCGTCGTCCCGCTGGAGCCACCCCCAGACGCAAACATACGCGCGGACAAATAGAGGCATTTTCCGCGGACGCTCGCGGACAATAAAATGCGTCGCGCCCCGCTGTAGATGCCCTAAGGCGCAGATTTTACTTTGTAGCCTGAGCAATGATGGTTGACGGAGCAAGCCTCCTCTTTAGCAAATTGTTATGAGAAAACTATCGAGTTCAGAATAGCACACGAGCGAATAGTTCCCTTTTTCTCCGATACAAAACAAGCTTCGATGTCAATCAGAGCGAACAGTTCCACGCCAGAGGCAACTCTCCACTGTCGCTCACCGCGCGCGCCTCCTCCATGGCGCGCCTCAGGTCCTGCACCACATCCGCCATCGCCGGCCTGAACTCTGCCTCTCGCTGCACCACGCAAGCTCCGTTACAACGCAACGCAAAAACAGTGAGAAACCATGACGATCAAGCTTTAGTTACCTGCACACATCTGCTGATGATGTCCGCGAATCGCGACAGGGACCTGACCGGCACCGGTGTCAGCGTCCCCCCAAGCCGCGGGTCGGCCATCCTCCGCAGCGTGCTCAGGTCGTGCAGCCGCGCGCTGGCCCACGGCACCAGGCGCCTCTCGTCCCTCGGCCGCGCGCCGTCATAGGGCCTGCGCCCGGTCAGGAGCTGCAGCATCAGCACCCCAAAGCCGTACACATCGTCTCTCGCCGCCGCCGCTTCTTCCGGCGGGTAGTTGTTGTCGTGCCAGCAATCCTCCGAAGTGCTACCTGACGGTGGCGTCGGCGCAAATGAGGCTAGGCCGCACCCGGACACGCGCACCCGCATTGTCTCAGCGTCGACAAGCAAGTGCTCCGGCCTGAAAAGACCGTGGACTACGGCGACATCACCTCCGTCGCCGTCGTGGAGGTACTCGAGAGCCTTGGCGACCTCAAGGGCCACGGCGATCCGAGATTCCCATGGGAAACTGACGCCGGATTCGTCGGTGGTGTCGCCATGAATCATGTCGTCCAGTGTGTTCTCGCTGAAATGTCTGTAGACGATCAGCCTCTGGCCATGCTCGGCGCAGCATCCCACGAGCTCTTCGACGTTGGGGTGTCGAAGGCCCGCGATGGCCTGGACCTTCTTCAGGAAAGCGCCGGCCGCCATTTTCACAGCCATGTCGTGAAGGTTCAGCACCGCAAACTAGAAGAAAGGTTGTCCATGGAATGGAAGCCGCCATCAATAACACCACGAAGAGACAGTACATCAACAACATCTGATGATCTGAGCATGACACGAGTGGGAATGGGAGTTCTGTATACAGCTCAATTTACCTTGCCTTCTGGGTGCTCTGCTAGATAGATTTTGCCGAACCGTGTTTCGCGCATGAGATTCTGATCGCTGAAGCTATTGGTGCATTGTTGCAGTGATGTGACCGTGAAGAACCGGAAAGAAAACCGCGGAGATTGGCCTTCTTCTGAACTTCCCTGAACACTGTAGTCTGAAACAATACTCGGCATGATGTTGTTCTGCAGAGATGGGTGAGCCCATGAACCCGATGCCTTTGCATGATTTCCTGGACTTCCCACAATCGCCTCTGCAACTTCAGAGGTCCAACAAGCAACAACGATCATTTATGTCTGAATACGCTACCTATTGACTGTGAGAAGGAAATGTCAACAGAAAAAAAAAGGATATACCTGTGATTCGTTCTTTGTCAGAGTTGACAGCTGCACCAATCTTAGTAGCGTCCCTCCTCCAGCTCGGCGCCTTCATTGCAGATCCCCTTAGGTACCCTCCATGAATGGACCTCTCCTGCCGCCTTCTTGACACGACCAACACAATCACAATGATTGCGATGGTCAGTGAACCGGCGGCGAGGACAGTGTATCCGGCAACCTTAGCTGGGGAGACCTTCATTCTGTGTCTCCGGGGACCAGAACCGTGTGCAGTGCCCTGTGGAGTAACTTCTGGGATTACATTAATGTGAGGGTGTGCAGCTGGAGAAGGAGACGGCGTCGCGGGAGTGGGAGAGGAACTGGGGATCAGTGGATCGGTGAAATGGTTGCCGTTTCTTCTGCAGAATATTCAGGAAAGAATGCTCCTGTCAGATAGGTGGTAGTCAGCTGACCTCTTATGGCTCTTGAATATCGACAGGAGGATGAATTCTTACAGAAATTTTGGGATATTGAGCATCTTTTCTGGGATTGATCCTGAGAAAACATTGTTCTCTACATTCCTGCAAATGTTCACACAGAATCAGTATTTGGGAGTGAATCATGCGAGAAATGCAGTACAATTTCCTAACCAAGACAATCGGTAAAATGGTGGTAGTAACAATGTTTAGGGCCAGTATGATATTTGTTTCAGAGAAATTGTTTTCTTTTCTCCAGAACACCAGGAATTTGCGGCTTATTATTTTGTTAAGAAGGATAGTGTCGTAACGGTCATTTGATAGTATGAGCTGAGGTATCTGTCTAAATTGGTGAAGCAATTACAAGTCTTTCAGGGGAAGATCACGTAGCATGTCAAGTGTCCCAGTTAGCCTGTTGTTCTGCACATGCCTGCAACACACTATAAAATCATAAACAAGCAGGAGGAGAATATTATGGCATAATTTACAAGCATGATATTCAGGTACTCACAGTGTTGAAAGGGATTTAAGCATTGCCATTGAATCCGGGAGCTTGCCATTGAGATTGTTCGACGACAGATCCCTACATGAACACAAAACAAGAACAGTTTTCATCAACGAAATTAACTACTAGTGGACAGAAAATAGAACTTAAATATGATGCGAGATCACGGACAATCTTGTGATGGCAGTAAGCTTTCCCAGTGCCTCCGTCAGCTTCCCCTCCAGTCCCACGCCTCTGAGCTCTCTGTCAGGTTCAGAAAAAAACACTTCTGACTACTGGAATGTACAATTTTGAAAGTAAACCGCCGGGGTGTAGGAGATTTGGAGCGAAGCGCTTACATTGCTGTTATGTTGGGACCGATGCACTGCACCCCTTGCCACGCCTCCTCGCAGGGGTCTCCTCCCGTGGCAGCCCAGCCACGGAGGTCCGGCGAGCCCAGTGAAACGTACAGCTTGTTTACAGCATCAACTGCTTCAACAAAACCAGAGGAAAACAGGACTTATGTTACATGCATTGTGCTGCAAGGCTCAACAAAGTTCTATCAGATTCTTCTCACCGTTTTGTTGATTGGTGTGGGACGGTGTAAAGAAGGGGATGGGGAACGGGAACACCTGGGAATACGAATGCTCTAGCAAGCAGAAGGCAAGCCATAGGAGCATCCACGTCTGTGCTCTTCCTCGCATTGGCTCCATGGATGGATCTTGGTGATTAGCAGCCACTGAGATCAGGTCAGCATATATACAATACAAGAGGCAGCATGATGGATTTTCATAAGCACCAGCACTGAGTATAGTATAGTACAATGAGTTTCTGGTCACCTACCCGTTGACTGACTAGGTGCTTGGCAACCTGTATGTCACTGGACCAATCCTTCTCTTGGGTTTCTTGAGACATGCTCTACAAGTTAACGCTCACAAACGAAATTAGACATGCACTGCAAGTTAACCTCTTGCCGCAGAGACTTGTGGAAAAAGTATTCTCAAACAAACAAAAAGATAATAATGCTACCTTTAATCTTGAGAACACTCTCTCTCATCCATTGTTGTTGAGCTTTAAAGTCGTGGATTTTCCTCCCTAGCCAACCAAATCACCCAATACTTTGGTATTCGACGGAGGGGGGCCCGATCTACCTATCTTATCAAGGAATATTTTAGGTTTTTACATCTTGTACAATATAATCACCAAGAGAACAGACAAAATACGTAGCGAATTAGACATATTCCCTGAAAATAAGCTGCTGACCCTGACAATGGTTACACCATGACCCCTCTAAAAGCAAGATGTTATATCATAGTTAATTTCTATAGATTTCACTGTATAAGACCCAAACCAGTTTTGCAAGTAAATCATGAACAGGCTATACAAGAATCTCAACAAAATATGGTTAAAGGTAAAATTACAGTAAAAACTAACTAATACATTGCAGCTTTCGACTTGCACATAACGTAAACAAGGCCTACACCACATAAACATTGTACAATTCAAAAACAGTAGAAAGGTAAATGTGACACTGACACGGTCTGACCTGCCTTGCATGGTAGTAAGCTTTGTCCATGGAGTTCAGAATCTCGTAGTATAACACAGATAAGTTAAGTAGTCAAGATCTTTTAGGACAAGTTAAACAGTTTGCCAGGGCAATACGTTACACATAAAATTGTATTAAAAATAAACCCATTTTGAGCATTAACCAGTTCAGTACTTATTATGAATCATCAGATACATTAAAATGTTGGGCAGAAAATGAAGTGCTGCAACCACAGGTCCCAACAAGAATAATTAGACAGGCAAAACACACCAACACTCTCAGGGCCATTCTCCCAACACAAAAGAACAAATGCACCTACCTCACAGCATGACTCTATTATAAAGATGTGGACAAATGAACATCACGAATCTTGAATATAAGCATCAACAAATGCACCCACCTAATTTGGAAAAGTTGCAGTTGCTTTCCTGATTTTGGAAAGTTACACAACAAAACTCAAACGCTGAAAACAGCATATGCATCAATAACCTGAAGCACATGAATACACTGAGCAGAGCATAGTGTGGCTGCAACAGTGGCGAGGTTGATGTCTGAACAAAGATAAATAGAGTGGCCACAAAGCACACCACCACAACAAGACACGGCATTGCTTATTTGCTTCCAACACAAAATAACGATACAGCTCTTACATATTAGAGGCAGATTCCGGAAAATTCAGCTTGCTTACAGCACGCCTTGGTTAAATAAGCCTAATACAGACATATGAAAGAACATAATGGCTAATTCCTAATGAATAATCCCAAGGCTCAAGTACTGTAACTAGCCAGCCAGGATATTTCTCAGCATCATCATGTACATCCTCCATTTCTCCTCAAAGGCATCACACGCATGGCCCAAACAAGAGAACTCCAAATGCGAAGTGAGTTCATCCCTGCAGATATATTTAGTTAAAACTCATAATAAGAAACTCACTTTGATGCAATAAATATATTTGCTTCCATCCTTTCACAGTAATGCCTTATGTGCAAAATTGGAAATACAATTAAAGTTTAGGGTTAAGGAGTGGACTTTTGGAGCAGGTGCTTGGTGAGCACCCGTATCCATACCGTGTATACTGCATCAAGATTCGTGTAAATTCTTTTTGTTCCCCTCTCAAACAATTTCTCATTTTTGTATCTCTCACACCACACATTGTTTGAATAAAAAAATTGCAGATCACTTAAACATAACAATTGGAACGTGGGAAAAACATTTTGGATTTTTTATTTTATTATGTATATATATTTCAAGAATTTTTTTTGAATTTTAAATTATTCGAAATTTGAAATTGCACAAAAAATTTCCGAACTATTTTTGTCCCATTCCATTTGTTATTTTTTAGTGACTTGCAAAAAAATCAAATCAAAATATATAAAAAAGAGAAAGTGAAAAAGTGTGAGGGTGCGCTCTGCGCACCTGCACTCTCACACTTTTCCCTTAAAGTTTATGACTAAATGCACATAAGCTGCTGATTCATGCTTTCGAGAAGCCCCGTAGCCATGCTATATTCTTAGTCCAATCAGGAAGCCGTGTACAGAAAAAGTAGCAGTCTAAGATGTGAATGGTAAACTGAAACATTTCGTAACATGTTACTGGCGCTCAAACATTAATCAACAGGGATCATATGCAAATTTGGTGGGACATAGATGCCTTTCCCGCTATGCAATGAAGTTGTTTTCATTAACTGACTCTAACACGGCAATTAATAAAATCAATTTCATTCCATAGCCATCCTTTCATGGTTTCACAAGTTCACATATATTTGTATAAAACGACTGCTTTAGGAAAGAACAATTAGGACAGCAGCAATCATAAATAAATTTACCAAATCATATACTGGGTTTTGACAACGATGGAGGGAAGCCGAAGTACCAGTAAATACGGCCATCACTGTCCTAATTGCTTCTGTAGTTGGCCAATTTGCTTCTGTAGTTGGCCAATTTGCTTCTGTAGTTGGCCAGACAGATGACTCTGAAGGAGGTCTCATCCTCATCCTCGCCGATGGGAGCGAGCATGCTCTCGATTTCGATGAGTTCCTTCTCCTCGACGGCCAAGTCGTCAGGGATGGGCGGAAGCAGCAGGTACCGCCGTGACAACGGATCGCACACGGCGAGCGTTTTGAAGTGGGCGTATTCGGTGCTCTGGAGGACGCGCGCGGCAGTCGCGGACGTTGCAGGGGATCCAGCGCCCGTTGCTGGGGTTGGGGACGAAGGAGTAGGTGAAATCGGCGGCGGCTGCGAGGGCACGGGCGAGCGGGGCGCAGGGGTGGGGCGCCTCGGCGGGGTGGAAGCCGCGCGCGCCAGCGAACCCGAGAAGCGGCGGCGGGTGGAGTTTGCGGAAGCGGCGGAGGAAGGAGCGGTCGGTGATGATGCGGTGGAAACGGAGGCAGGCGATTGACGCGCGGGCGAGCCCGGCGGGGTTGGGCAGGCGAAGGAAGATCTCCTCCAGGAGCTCGTCGACGAGGTGCGCCGTCGCGGCCATGGGCGGGCGTGCTGCCGCCGAGGCGGGAGGGAGGAAGATGATAGGGCTCTCCGCGGAGTGCTCTAGCACGCACCCCAAATCCCAAACGAAAGAAGTCCAAATAACCACCATAAGTATGAGGTTTGGGACGGTAACCCCCTAAGTTTAGATTGGGGCATTTAAAACCCCTAAGTAAATACCATGCAGTTTATCCCCTTGGCTGTTTTGGCAGCTGTTTTAGTCCGCGTTGCAAGTGGTTTTGGCCACGGTGGCATGGCATACAGCTCCACAGCGACGGCGAAGACCCGGCCGCTGACCAATGCCTGCAGCCGCTCGCCCAGTGATGTCGCCGATGACTCGTTGTAGCCTCCCGGCCAGCATCCGTAGTACGTCTCTTGTACTCCACCGTGTTGGCCTGCGATAGCTCCATGACGGCGACGCGCGGGCTCAGAAACTACTACCACATGGGCCGATCAGGAATACGTACAGCGACGCCGTGGATACCACCACCTCCGGGAGTCCGGGTACCAGACGAGGACAAGGTACAGCACGTGGACGCCTGGACGGTGGTGGAAGGATTGCGCCACCGCCATCGCCGCACGCTGTCCAGCCACCGCTCCAGCCCGTAGCCCGACCGCCCAGGCGAGCACGTTCCACCGAGATCAGGGTCGAGCAGCAGGAGGGCGGCGAGCCCTCTTTCCGCGTTGGACTAGATGTGCAGCCACATGTCCCCATTGGAGAAGCATGGTAGAAGAGTGATGTCCGGCGTCCACATCCACCAAGCCGCGCAGATCCAAACGGGGCTTGCCCAGAACCTCACCGGTCTATACGGGTGAAAAGCTAGAGAAGAGAAGATGTGATCCTTTGCTCATCGTGCCTCTTCCTAAGGCCAACTAGTTCCGTCCAAAACTCATGGAGGAGGGCTATGAGATGAAGGATCTTTTTGGGCCTGGCGACGACGACTTCGGGAATGCCCGCGCCGGCCGCCACGCCAATGCAGTTGTCTGTTGTGTTGTGCCGCTTGAGCAGTCGCAACTTTTCGGTCCCGTGGTGTCTGTGTCCTGCGCGCCCATCTTGGCTCAGGAAGCACGCACGCACCCGCGCACTGGAGACCCACCGGAGTAACAGTGTCATCTATGTACTCAAAGACCGCCATGATCGAGTTCGTCCCCTCTTATTCGTCCGAGAAAGATGAGAAGTCGATGAGGCGGTCGAGGCCGCCGTGGGCGAGCGTGTCAAGCGGGAAGCAGACCTCCACTGGCTGCCCGCGCTTCAGGTCGAAGCAGATGACGCAGAACGCCCGCGCCCACGCCCACCGCAGCGAGATGGACGGGATCCAGTTCATCACGGCGGCGGCTGTGGGAGTGGCCCTCGTGAGCCGGAGGCGTTGGTGACTTGGTGAGCTAGAGGGACCCGTAGGTAAATCGCATCTTCGTGGGCGTATGCCTCGCCTCGCTGTGGCGCTGTATGCAATGCCACCATGGCCAAAACCACTTGCCACGTGGACCAAAACAGCTGCCAAAACAGCCAAGGGGGTAAACTGCATGGTATTTGATACTTAGGGGGGTTAAATGTCCCAATCTAAACTTAGGGGGGTTACCGTCCCAAACCTGATACTTAGGGGGTTATTTAGACTTCTTTCAATCCCAAACCCCAAAAGCCCGTATCCACGCCACCCAAAGCAGATATCCGGATTGAAAAACGAACGCATAGATCAGAAGAAGCGGAAAATCAAACAGCATAACTTAAAATAAATATTTGCGCTAAATTGTTCCCTACATTTTGACAAAGAAAGAAGATAAAACAACCGAGCCTAATGCTCCGCTTTGTGCGTCACGCCGTGGCCGCTGACTATCAAAATACAGCTCACCGGCGTCGGAGAGCTTCGTGCCGCGGCGGCTGAGCTGGCTCGAGCTCACTCGTTGTTGTAGATCTTGATGTAGCAGGCGTCCTACGCCGCCTGATCGCGAAGCCATTCCGCCTTTTTGTCAGTGTCGTGGCGTCTCTGCTCCTCCACCAGCTTCGTCACGGTGCCCAGGACGGAGTGGGGGGACAAAGCCACCGGCCATCAGCACGGGGGGCGGTGAGCTCGAGCTTGGCGGCATCCTCCGCGTAGTCGCCAGGGTCGAACCGCGGCACCGGGGCCGAGGCGCTCTAGCTCGACGCCTCGTTGTAGGTGAGGCGGCACGGCAGCCGGCAGCGGCCCGCTGGAGCTCGATGCCTCACTATAGCTGGAGCGCGCAGCGACGAATCGCGGGACCTGACGCTTGCAGATCGTGGTAGAACTGTGATTCGGGCCGCTCGAATGCGCACGACAGCTTCAGGCCATGGTGGAGGTAGCGGTAGGAGCCGCGGATGCGGGCGGCGTCGGAGGCCCGATGGTCCTACTCGAGCTCCTCGGCGACGGACAGCTTGTGGGCGCTGGTGGAATGGGATCCGGCGCCACCCACCCTCCCTCCGTCGCGGCCTCCTCAACCTTCGTCGGACACCATGGCTCGAACGCATGCGGGAGGAAGGGGATTGCTCGCCGGAGAGTGGAGTGCACGCGGCAAATTTCTCGTCGGCGTGAGAGGAAGAGGCGACGAGGTGGATGGGGTTTGACCTACATCTGCGTCGCCGACCGGGATATATAGCGGCCAAGAGGGGTTTTAGGCTGCGGCCTCAAAAATATATCCGAGCCAGACCACCGATGTCTTTTATAGTAGTTAGTAGCGAGGGTGACGGTGACCATCAAACCTAGCCAACGGGCCGCGCTTTGGCGTGCCGGCACTCGGCAGTCCCAATCCTTCCCACGTCGGCTGTGAACTCCATCCCCTCCGCACCATCATGCGCCACCAGGGCATCTTCGAACGCAGTGGCCAGGTCGCAGTCGAGCCTGAGTAGTATGCAAAGTATCTCAATGGATAATCGTGGCAGGCGGCGAACTTGGCGATCACCTCCCTCGTGGCAGCGTCGCCCTCCTTGATGATCCCTATGCGGTGGCACAGAAGCTCAGTGCCATGGCCGCGATCGGTGTGTTGGAGTTCTTGTAGAGCTGCTGCGCCGGAGCGAGAACCCTGTCACGCCGGCCAGAGTCTTCGTCCTGTTCGTCGGTGGGATGGCGCGCGGTGACGACTAGTGACCAGGCCAGGTCAGGCATCACCGCAGCAGGGGCGGCAACAAACAGGGCCCCGGGCTGGGACGCGGCGGCGGCAGAGGTTGCAGCCTCGATGGTGCCCAGCAGAGTCGGAGTGCGCGGAGGGTGGTGTTCTAGTCACCATGCACCGGAGTGGCAGCCACGGTGCTCGTCACAAATTGGTGAAAAGGGGCCTGACGTCGGTCCAGCCCACTGGTAGAAAAAAGGCCTTTAGTCGCGGTTCGCAACTGCCAATAGTCGCGGTTGCGCAACCGCGACCAATTAAGCGCGACTAAATGCCCCCCCTTTAGTCGCGGTTGCTTACGAACCGCGACTAAAGGTCCGTCCACGTGGGCGGCTAGCGTGCGCCTGGGCGAAGGACCTTTAGTCGCGGTTGGTGTCCCCAATCGGGACTAAAGGCTATTTCGTTAAAAAAAAATTAATTCATTTGGGTTTCTAATTTTTTTTCACTCCGTTTTTTTTTCTATTTTTTTCAGAATTTCTATTATTTCAGTTATTTGCATAGCTTAGTCTCTCTATCTCTAACTACACTTATCTCTAATCAAATTACTTACTCGTGATCAAACTTCCCGCTCGGTCACCCATCCTCCCACTACTCCACCTCTAGCACGCTTAACTTCCGAGTTCCATTCCGTCCCGCATCCAAGTGCTACGCGCACATGTATGTGATACTAGTATCATATCAATATTATTAACATGTTGGTCGATGTCACATTTTTTTATTGTTTGAATTTCAAATAATTTTTTTCATAAACAAAAATAATGATGTAATAATAATCGTGAATAAATAAATATACATTAACTTTTTAATTTTTATTATTTTTAATTTTTTAAATATTTTTTTTGCCAAACCTAAAACCTAAAAATTTGAAAATCCAAAAATTGGGTAAAAGTAATAGTAATCTTTATGCTGGATGCAATTATTAATTTTATTTTTTTGAAAAATTTTAAAAATATATAATCCATAATTTATAGCAAAAACTAAAATCTTCCTGCTTTCGTATTTTTATTTGGAATTTTGAGAATCTAAAAATTGGCTAACCGGGTAAATCCCGGTGAATTCGGATGTAACTTTTTCCCAGGATTTTTTGATATATTATACGTTTTTTTCCGACGTCGTATGCAAAAGTTATTGCGGTTTTACCATTTTTTAAACTTTTTTTGCAAAAAAAGTGAAAATTCGAATTTCTTAATTTCTCCGAATAGTAGGTTGCATAACAAACAAGAATCTGAAAACAATTTTTTTCTGAATTTTCTATCATTTTCTTTTGTATTTTACAAACCAAAAAAAGGCGATCCACGGGGGGTGCAGGGTGAAAACCTTTAGTCGCGGTTGGGGACACCAACCGCGACTAAAGGGGCCCTTTAGTCGCGGTTGGTGTCCCCAACCGCGACTAAAGGTTTTCCACCGGCCGCATCCCTCCATCGCCTTTTAGTCGCGGTTGGTGGATACCCTTTCGTCTCGGATGGAGCATTAGTCGTGGGTTGCCTCCCGAACCGCGACTAAAGCCCCCTTTAGTCGCGGTTCGAATATTTCCGGGACTAATGGGGGTGGACAGAAGCCTCTTTTTCTACTAGTGGCCGGAGAGCCGGGCGAAGCTCGCATGCTCGCGCTCCCACCGGCATCAGCTCCAGAGGAAGGCATGAGCCGCTCTGCCGTGACGGTGTGACGCGCACCGAGGTGAGCTGGAGATGGAGCGCGGATGGCTCGCCGGCCAGAGGCGTGGAGAGGAGGCGAGAGCATCAAACGGGGAAGCTTCACGCCTCACGGCGGCGCCCGTGTCATCGTGGCCGCTGCCTCTCCTTTCATCTGGCAATCTGGGTCATCACGGCGGCGGTCATCATATTGGCGACGCCCATCATCCCTTGGTTCCCTCCGGCGATCATCAGCCGTGCGGTCGCTGGCAGGAGCACGGGAGCGACTCCGGAAGAGTCGGACTACACAGGAGCGGGTGTAGTCGCGGCGGCCACGACGGTCTGCATCGTCCTTGTCGCGGCGTTGAGGGGCGGCACGGTCGTCTCAGTCTCGCCGTCGACGATGCACACCAAATCGATGAAAACATGACGATTATAATATTCAAGTTGCCCACCGCGTAGGACATGTCGCGAACGCTTCTATAGCGTGGTGGCCACGTGCCCTCTCCCGACAGTCGGAGATATCCAACCCGGTTTCGATACCTGGGTCTCGCACTAAAAAATCCCCTCGATTATCCCCACTATGGGCGCCGTTGGGGGTTTCTCACCTCATGCAAGGTTGAGTTTTTATGTTCTGCTTCTGCATAAAATATTTCTTCCGTAAGGCCACTCCTAAGCTTTCAGGTGACATACCTGTTGGTGCTTGGCAGTTCAGAAAAAAGAAAAGACTAGCTATTAACAACAGTCAAAACTATCGCCGGCCAACAAAAACGTGCCAAATATCCAACCTACCACAACGCTTCCAAGATAAATCCATATATCTCTGTATTAAGATGCCGATACATGAATGTTACAGAGATACAGTCTGAAGCATAAAGCTTCCACGGTCATTTTTCTGATTGTCTCAAAATCTGAATACAAACATGCATGCAGTAGTAGCTGAACATGATATGATCACGGTTGCTTCCCTGAATTTGAAAAGATATAAACACTAATAGATAGCATGGGAAGCAAAAATCCAAAGAAGTAAGTAATGAATCATCAAATGCATGAACATCCCGTGGAGAGCATAAGGTGGCTGCACAAGAACAACAAGAGTGGCCGCATAATGAACCCACGGAGTAAGACATGGGTATTCTTCCAACTCAAAAGAAGAGCTTACATATTAGAGTTCGATAAACTCAGCTTGCTGAACGCATGTCTTACTTAAATACGCTTAGCACAGACATAGCAACATACATGAAAGCTATTTCCTAAGGGATAACGCCATGGGTCTAGCACTATATCTAGCAAGCATATTCGCAGCACCATCTTGTCCATCCTCCAATTATCCTCGATGGCATCAGATGCATGGCCCAAATAAGAGACTCCAAAAGCAAAGCAAGTTTACTGTCTCTGCAGATATATAGTAAATTCTAATAAGCAACTAAAGTGGATTAGAATATGCAATAAAGATTTTTTATTCCTAGTTCCACAGTAAGGCCATATATGCAAAAAAAAAGTAAGGCCATATATGTAAAACTGAAATATATGGAACAGTTTAGTACTAAATGCAGAATAAGTTGCTCAGTTAAGCTCGAGTCCCACAGCCATGTTATTTATTTTGTATCAGTTACAGAGTAGTGTACATAAAAGGTAACAGAAACATAAGATGTGAAAGGTAAATTTAAATCATTCCGATGTGAGGGTGCTCAAACATTAACTGTAGTGAGGGATATAGATGTTTTTGCTGTGCTATGAAATGAAATTGTTTCTTCAATTGGTCTGTTTCATGGCAACTGTCCAACAGGACAAACAAATCAAATCATGGCCACCTTCCCTAGTTTGACAAATGAAAAGTTGTTGAAGTAGCACAAGACGAGTTCTACATGAACATTCGGGACAGCAAAACTCACCAGATATAACCAAAACAAACTTACCACTTCATAAACTCGGCTTTGATAACGATGGAGGGAAGCCGAAGTACCAGTAAACATCTTCATAATGGAAGAATTGCTTCTTCCTCCTACAAACCTTAACAAGTTCAGAAGTCCTGACATCCAGCGAAAAATAATCTACATCCCAGTCGGTCCTCGACAACCACACCGGAGAGTTATCATCAATGTCCAGCTGATCTTCTGTAGTGGCTCCAAGGAACAAAAATCCCTCAGCTGCACCAGAGGTGAAATAGTCATACTGGCGGGGCAACGGTATAATATTCTCCAGCTGCCATTCCTTGGAAGATCCAAAGTTACTTGGTTGAGTGGTATGATAGAGATCAAAAGAGCCATTTGGGCTGTGATCGCCAACGAGAGAAAACATCTCAATAGATCCTTCCCTACCCACTACAATGCGAGGGAGACTTCTTTCTTGGCCAGAGCGACTTCTTCGCGGCTCGTCGTTTCTTGCGAGAACATCTTCTGCCTGTCCAGGCAGACTTCTGAGATGCATATGATAGCCAGAGCGATCATTGACAGTGGAGAATTCCATTGTCCTTGTGTCCAGCACAAGCAACTTGTCCATCCAAGGCGACGCCGAGTAGAAGCATCCACGCACGTCGTCGAGACAAGACAAGCCACGACACCCATAAAAGGAGAAGTTGCGCGACCCATCTGGGATGGTCGTGCCTAGAGAGCTCCAGCTTGGAGATGCAGCTATACACCATTCCCTCGTGAGGGACGAGAAGACAAACGCGGCCAGCTTGGTTTCATATTCTGCCATGCATATCACCTTGAACGACGTCTCATCCTCATCCTCCTCGTCAATGGGAGCGAGGGTGGGCACGATTCCGCAGAGGCGCTCTTTCCGGGCACCAGACAGGAGGTCATCGGGTATGGGCGGAAGCAGCAGGTGGCGCCGGAAAAGTGGATCACATACCGCGAGGTTGCTGAATTCGTTCCAGCCCGGGGTGTGCTCTAGAAGGACGCGGCCGTCGCGGACGTCGCACGGTCTCCAGCGCCCCTTGCTGGGCTTGGGGACGAAGGAGTAGGTGAAATCGGCTGCGTCGGCGAGGGCATGGGCCAGCGGGGCGGAGGAGTGGGGCGCCTGGGCGGGGTAGAATCCATCTTCCTCGATGAATCCGAGGAGGGGCGGCCGTGTGCGTTTGCGGAAGCGGCGGAGGAAGGAGCGCTCGGTGATGATGCGGCGGAAACGGGGGCAGGCGGTCGAGGCGCGTGCAAGCGCGGCCGGGGTGGGCAAGCGTAGGAAGATCTCCTCCAGGATCTCGTCGACGAAGTGCGGGGCCGGCGTCGCCATGGCGGGCGGACGGCGGAGGCCCGCCGGCGGGGTGGGAGGACGAAGGGGATGGGCGGCTAGGGCTTTTTGGCCGGAGTGGAGTGAGAGCACGGCAGCAGTTGGGGTCTCTGTTCTCCGTAGCGACCAGTGATGCGTCATGTGTGGTATTTGGGCCTGGGCCTGGGCCTGGAGTTTGTTCCTCGAAAATTAAAAAACTGCAGCAAACCGGACCCTCCTCCCTGGCGTTTCTAGGAGAGCCCGTAAATCCTGCCGGAACTGAACTTTTTCGGCTGATTTACGGGTTCGTCGAAACTGGTGCCGATCAACGCCCGAAAAAGTGAGCCGGCCAAATTGAAAGTTCAGGGGCCCGAACAATTCCCCGCACGTCCCTTATTAGAGCATCTCTAACAGAGCCCGTAAATCCCGCCGGAACCGAACTTTTTCGGTGGATTTACGGGTTCGGGCCGAAACTGGCACCGATCAGCGCCCTAAAAAGTGGGCCAGCCCGAATTAGAAGTTCAGGGCCCGAACAACTCCCCGCACGACCCCTATTAAAAGGGTTCGCGGAGGGGAGTTCGGTTCGCAAACCCTACTCCCCTCCGCCGTCTCCTCTTCCTCCGCCGCCGCCAGTCCCCTGCTCCGACGAGCAATCCACGCAGCCAGCCACCGCACCTCCACCCTCCGCCGCGCGATGGCCTCCCGTGGAGGTGCTGGCAGCCCAGCCGCGGGATTGGGCGGCGAGGACTCGCCGCCGCGTCCGCCCGTATTTCGCACCGAGGCGGAGCGGCGGAAATGGGTCCGCTCGGAGGCGCGCGCAAGCGCAGTGCCCGCCGGTGGACCAACAGGGGGCTCACGCCTCCGGGGAAGCTCGCTAGGTACGCGCTCGGAGGCGAGGGGTCCTCCACCGGCGGTTCGCGACGCCTCCGTTGGTCCGAGTCGGAGGAGGAAGAGGAAGAGTCAGAAGAGGAAGAGTTAGAGGAGGAAGAGCCGAAGGAGGAGGAAGAGTCAGAGGAGGAGGCGGAGATGGTTGTCGTCGCGCAGACGGCGACGACGGTCGTGTCCGCCGAGGACTACGTCCATGACAACGAGGAGGAGGAGGCGGTTGTCGCTCAGGTGGCGGCCGTGTCCGCCGCGGAGGCCCGTCGACGCTGGCGCCGCGAGGAGGCCGACGCCGTCCGGTAAGTCCAGGAATATGAGGCGGCGCGCCGTGAAGAACGCGCCTGCCGCTTCCAGCTGGAGATCGTCGAGCTCGACGACGACTAGGAGCTCCAAGCGTCCACCACCTCGCCTTCCACCGCCACCACCGCCGCCGTCGCGCGTAGAGGCCGCCGGGCCGATTTTTGGGCAAAACTGGATCGCGCTGCTGCGGATATTAGTTAATTTAGGTTATTACTTTCAATTATGTAAAGTTTGGTGCTCAATCGGAGCAACAACTATCGTCTATATGTGTTTGTAAGGGTACATTGCCCCTATGTGTGGTTTTGGTAATTAATGACAACCCCTATGGACTAATGTTTTCGTTGAGTTTATATGAAGGAATATTCCATAGGTACTACTTGCTCTCCATGTGTTGGATTCAAGTATGGATGCCATGAAGATAAAGGTATATCTTGTGTATTGGCATCAAGATCATCGGTATGAAGATATATATATGTGATATGATCAATAAGAAGAAATGAAGATGGAGTTCTTATGTGGAACTCAATATTAGCCATGCTCTATCTTATGTGAGTATGTGAAGATACAAGGTTGAGTTGGGCAAGTTCAAGATGAGCGTCTCAAGTGAATCACATACTTGAAGCTTGCCGTCCATTTGATGATAATGGACTTGTGAAAATGTGCATCAATGGAGCTTTCCCATCATAGTGTATGGGGGAGCATTTGCGAGTCTTCACGAAGCAACATTGATCAAGAGAGGCATTCCGGCTTGAGTGAAGCTTGAAGAGTTATCATCAAGATCAAGCGGGATGCGCAAGGCAAAGGTATGGCCTTGCTAGTTTTTCCTTTTACCGGTCTCAAGGTGGATGTTGGGAGACCGGATTATAGGATAGATAGCCGCACTATTAAGAGGGGCTTTCGATTGAGTAACTTGATCACATCGTCTTAGGGAGCTCAACATCTTGCATACTTTACATATCCTTATTGCTTCTTGGTGTTTCTCTATGTGAGGTTCTTGAGCTTGTTGCTAGCTTTACAACAAGCCCAAGTTCATCGAAAACGGAGTTCGCATGCATCTTCTATTGCGTTTTCGAGGTTGGGTGATTTTACCGGTTATTCATGATATAAGGTTCTACCCTTTTATATTCATGATAAAATCCCCTCCTACAGTTTCTTGAGTTTGGACTTTCTATTGGATGGCATTTGTTATTATCTTTCCAACGGAATTTGTTTCATGACAATCGGAGTTCGGGAGCAATAGTTATTGATACGTCCAAAACGTATCTACTTTCCCGAACACTTTTGCTATTGTTTTGCCTCTAATTTGTGTATTTTGGATGCAACTAACACGGACTAACGCTGCCTCTAATTTTTGTGTATTTTGGATGCAACTAACACGGATCTGTGCATTTCAACGGAGAACTGTTCTGGTGTCTCGTTTTTGTGCGGAAATCCTTTCGGGGAAAAAGCCTCGGGATTTTTGGCCGAAAGGGGCCTATTTTCGGAATGCGACGGAGCCGGA
>NC_061509.1:48434094-48555948 GCF_022539505.1 Lolium rigidum
CCTGTATTTCACTATCTCTTCGCCGAACTAGTGCACCTATTAGGTGTGTTGGGGACACAAGAGACTTCTTGCTTTGTGGTTGCAGGGTTGCATGAGAGGGATATCTTTGACCTCTTCCTCCCTGAGATCGATAAACCTTGGGTGATCCACTTAAGGGAAACTTGCTGCTGTTCTACAAACCTCTGCTCTTGGAGGCCCAACACTGTCTACAAGAATAGAAGCGTGTGTAGACATCAAGCTATTTTCTGGCGCCGTTGCCGGGGAGGAAAGGTAAAAGGTACTCACACTCCGGATCTCGGCTACTAAGCTATTTTCGCCGTTGTACGTACTCGAAGCTATTTCCTTTAGATCCTGCAATTGCATCTTTTTGTTTCTTGTTTACACTAGTTTGGCATAATGGACAAGAATGAGCTTCTTATTCTATTTCCTGATTTAAAACATGGATTGTTTGATGCGAAAATTAAAAAACCTATGAAATACTTATTTGCATGCTGGTAGTAATATTAGTATGAACGCTTTGAACACGATTGTTGATAATGATATAGAAAGTTCTAAGCTTGGGGAAGCTGGTTTTCATGATCTTTTTAGTCCCCCAAGCATTGAGGAGAAAATTTTCTTTGATGATACTTTGCCTCCTATTTATGATGATTATAATGATAGTGGTATTTTGGTGCCACCTACTATGGAGAGTAAATTTTGTTGTGATTATACTATGCCTCCTACACTTGATGAGAATAATAATGATAGCTACTTTATTGAATTTGCTCCCACTACAACTAATAAAATTGATTATGCTTATGTTGGGAGTAGTAATAATTTTATGCATGAGACTCATGATAAGAATGCTCTATGTGATAGTTATATTGTTGAGTTTGCTCATGATGCTACTGAAAGTTATTATGAGAGAGGAAAATATGGTTGTAGAAATTTTCATGTTACTAAAACACCTCTCTATGTGCTGAAATTTTTGAAGCTACACTTGTTCTATCTTCCTATGCTTGTTACTTTGCTCTTCATGAACTTGTTTATTTACAAGATTCCTATGCATAGGAAGCATGTTAGACTTAAATTTGTTTTGAATTTGCCTTTTGATGCTCTCTTTTGCTTCAACTACTATTTCTTGCGAGTGCATCATTAAAACTGCTGAGCCCATCTTAATGGCTATAAAGAAAGAACTTCTTGGGAGATAACCCATGTGTTTATTTTGCTAT
This sequence comes from Lolium rigidum, assembly GCF_022539505.1. NCBI lineage: Eukaryota > Viridiplantae > Streptophyta > Magnoliopsida > Poales > Poaceae > Lolium > Lolium rigidum. The sequence continues at coordinate 48,435,306 of NC_061509.1, forward strand.
AGTACCTCTATTTTATATTTGTGTCTTGGAAGTTGTTACTACTGTAGCAACCTCTCCTTATCTTATTTTATTGCATTTGTTGTGCCAAGTAAAGTCGTTGATAGTAAGGTTCATACTAGATTTGGATTACTGCGCAGAAACAGATTTCTTACTGTCACGAATCTGGGCTTAATTCTCTGTAGGAAACTCAGAAAATTATGCCAATTTACGTGAGTGATCCTCCGATATGTATGCAACTTTCATTCAATTTGAGCATTTTCATCTGAGCAAGTCTGGTGCCTCAATAAAATTCGTCTTTACGGACTGTTCTGTTTTGACAGATTTTGCCTTTTATTTCGCATTGCCTCTTTCGCTGGGTTGGATGGATTTCTTTGTTCCATTACCTTCCAGTAGCTTTGGGCAATGTCCAGAAATGTTAAGAATGATTGTGTCACCTCTGAACATGTGAATTTTTAATTATGCACTAACCCTCTAATGAGTTTGTTTTGAGTTTGGTGTGGAGGAAGTTTTCAAGGGTCAAGAGAGGAGGATGATATACTATGATCAAGAAGAGTGAAAGCTCTAAGCTTGGGGATGCCCCCGTGGTTCACCCCTGCATATTCTAAGAAGACTCAAGCGTCTAAGCTGGGCATCCCCTTCTTCATCGACAACATTATCAGGTTTCTTCTCTTGAAACTATATTTTTATTCGGTCACATCTTATGTACTTTACTTGGAGCGTCTGTTTGTTTTTGTTTTTTGTTTTTGTTTGAATAAATGCTTGTGTGGGAGAGAGACACGCTCCGCTGGGTCATATGAACACATGTGTTCTTAGCTTTTAATGTTCATGGCGAAGGTTGAAACTGCTTCGTTAATTGTTATATGGTTGGAAACGGGAAATGCTACATGTAGTAATTGATAAAATGTTTTAGATAATGTGATACTTGGCAATTGTTGTGCTCATGTTTAAGCTCTTGCATCATATAATTTGCACCCATTAATGAATAAACACCTAGAGCTTGCTAAATTTGGTTTGCATATTTGGTCTCTCTAAAGTCTAGATAATTTCTAGTATTGAGTTTTGAACAACAAGGAAGACGGTGTAGAGTCTTATAATGTTTACAATATGTCTTTTATGTGAGTTTTGCTGCACCGGTTCATCCTTGTGTTTGTTTCAAATAACCTTGCTAGCCTAAACCTTGTATCGAGAGGGAATACTTCTCATGCATCCAAAATCCTTGAGCCAACTACTATGCCATTTGTGTCCACCATACCTACCTACTACATGGTATTTCTCCGCCATTCCAAAGTAAATTGCTTGAGTGCTACCTTTAAATAATTCAAAATTTATCACCTCTTATTTGTGTCAATGTTTTATAGCTCATGAGGAAGTATGTGGTGTTTTATCTTTCGATCTTGTCATTTACTTCTGACAGACTTTCACAATGGACTAGTGGCTTCATCCGCTTATCCAATAATTTTGCAAAAAGAGCTGGCAATGGGGTTCCCAGCCCCAATTAATTAACTTTCATTAATAATTCTCTTCACATGTTTTGCTCTGATTCATCGGTAAGCAACTTAATTTTGCAAATAGACACTCCTCCATGGTATGTGAATGTTGGAAGGCACCCGAGGATTCGGTTAGCCATGGCTTGTGTAAGCAAAAGGTTGGGAGGAGTGTCATCCATAAATAAAGAAAAACTAAACTAAAGTACATGTGTAAACAAAAGAGAAGAGGGATGATCTACCTTGCTCGGTAGAGATAACGTCCTTCATGGGAGCCGCTCTTGAAAGTCTGGTTGATGAGGTAGTTAGAGTGCCCACTACCATTCGTTGACAACAACAAACACCTCTCAAAATTTTACTTTTATGCTCTCTTTATGTTTTCAAAACCAAAGCTCTAGCACAAATATAGCAATCGATGCTTTCCTCTTTGAAGGACCATTCTTCTACTTTTATGTTGAGTCAGTTCACCTATTTCTCTCCATCCCAAGAAGCAAACACTTCTGTGAACTGTGCATTGATTCTTACATACTTGCTTATTGCACTTGTTATATTGCTTTGCATTGACAATTATCCATGAGATATACATGTTACAAGTTGAAAGCAACCGCTGAAACTTAATCTTCCATTGTGTTGCTTCAATGTCTTTACTTTAAATTATTGCTTTATGAGTTAACTCTTATGCAAGACTTATTGATGCCTGTCTTGAAAGTGCTATTCATGAAAAGTCATTGCTTTATGATTCAGCTTGTTTACTCATGTCATTACCATTGTTTTGATCACTGCATTCATTACATATGTTTACAATATGATCAAGTTTATGATGGCATGTCACTCCAGAAATTATCTTTGTTTGTCGTTTACTCGCTCGGGACGAGCGAAACTAAGCTTGGGGATGCCGATACGTCTCCGACGTATCGATAATTTCTTATGTTCCATGCCAAATTATTGATGATATCTACATGTTTTATGCATATTTTATGTCATATTTATGCGTTTTCTGGAACTAATCTATTGACGAGATGCCGAAGGGCCAGTTCCTGTTTTTTGCTATTTTTGGTTTCAGAAATCCTAGAAACGAAATATTCTCGGAATTGGACGAAATCAACGCCCAAGTTCCTATTTTGCCCGGAAGCATCCAGAACACACGAGAACCGCCAGAGAGGGGGCACAGGCCCACCAAACCCTAGGCCGGCGCGGCCAAGGGGGGGCCCGCGCCCCCCTAGTGTGTCGTCGCCTCATCGACCCTCCGACTCCGCCTCTTCGCCTATATAAAGGCCCCTGACCTAAAAACCTCGACACGTTCGACGAAACCAGAGAAAACCTTCCAGAGCCGCCGCCATCGCGAAGCCAAGATCCGGGGGACAGGAGTCTCCGTTCCGGCACGCCGCCGGGACGGGGAAGTGCCCCCGGAAGGCTCCTCCATCGACACCACCGCCATCTTCATCAACGCTGCTCGTCTCCCATGAGGAGGGAGTAGTTCTCCATCGAGGCTCGGGGCTGTACCGGTAGCTATGTGGTTCATCTCTCTCCTATGTACTTCAATACAATAATCTCATGAGCTGCCTTACATGATTGAGATTCATATGATGATGCTTGTAATCTAGATGCCATTATGCTAGTCAAGTGGGTTTTACTTATGTGATCTCCGGAGACTCCTTGTCCCACGTGTGTAAAGGTGACAGTGTGTGCACCGTGTGAGTCTCTTAGGCTATATTTCACAGAATACTTATTCACTGTTATGAATGGCGTAGTGAAGTGCTTATTTATATCTCTTTATGATTGCAATGTGTTTTGTATCACAATTTATCTATGTGCTACTCTAGTGATGTTATTAAAGTAGTTTATTCCTCCCGCACGGTGTAATGGTGACAGTGTGTGCATCCGTGTTAGTACTTGGCGTAGGCTATGATTATGATCTCTTGTAGATTATGAAGTTAACTATTGCTATGATGGTATTGATGTGATCTATTCCTCCTACATAGTGTGAAGGTGACGAGTGTGCATGCTATGTTAGTACTTGGTTTAGTCGTGTTGATCTTTCATGCACTCTAAGGTTATTTAAATATGAACATTGAATTGTGGAGCTTGTTAACTCCGGCATTGAGGGTTCGTGTAATCCTACGCAATGGTGTTCATCATCCAACAAAAGAGTGTAGAGTATGCATCTATTTATTCTGTTATGTGATCAAAGTTGAGAGTGTCCACTAGTGAAAGTCTAATCCCTAGGCCTTGTTCCTAAATACTGCTATCGCTGCTTGTTTACTGTTTTATCGCGTTACTACCGCTGCGTTACTATCGCTTGTTTACCGTCCCGGGCAAAGCACTTTTCTCGGTGCCGTTGCCATCGCTCATACTTATTTATACCACCTCGTATTTCACTATCTCTTCGCCGAACTAGTGCACCTATTAGGTGTGTTGGGGACACAAGAGACTTCTTGCTTTGTGGTTGCAGGGTTGCATGAGAGGGATATCTTTGACCTCTTCCTCCCTGAGATCGATAAACCTTGGGTGATCCACTTAAGGGAAACTTGCTGCTGTTCTACAAACCTCTGCTCTTGGAGGCCCAACACTGTCTACAAGAATAGAAGCGTGCTGTGGTGACCCAGCGTACCACTGCATGGTGTAGTACACAAGTCGTTGACATAACACAAGTGAAACACCGTTCCACTCATATTACATCTCTCAGAGTGGTACAACAGAAACATATGCGAGTCCAAGGTATGTCTATAGAAGTACACAAAGCTGTTTACATAAGATCAACACAACCTCCTACTTTACAGTGAGGTAAAACTTCAAATAAAGCTCCAGAAGAACGACTCGTAGTCTATCTTATTGCTAACTCAAGTTTAAGAGCTAATTGGCTTGCTATAGAAATCTAGCTACTTAGGTGCTAGGATTAGGGAAAGGTTCCCTTCTATTACTAGTCTAGGTTTCCATTATAGCTGATGCAGAAGTTGACTCCATTGACTTCTTTGATTGGATTCTTCATCTTGTTGCGATTGACTCCTTTGTCTTCGAGTTCCACGGTAGTTTCTACTTCGATGCCTTGATCTAAGAAGGGGGTTCAAATGGGATAGAATGAGTACGAGCGTACTCAGCAAGTTCATATTAGGAAATAGGTGTATCATGCACTAGCTACAGCCATAGACCGTAAAGTCATAGGCCAATGCAAGTTTTCATAAGCATTTCTTCAAAAGGTTTATTTTATTCCGAAAACTATGCCCGTCGGTCTTCACGAGTTGACTAGAACTTCGTGGAGTTCCTTTCCTGCCGCGTTCGCAGTTCCCTTCCCGGAACAAGGAGTGACAGTCACAATTCTTGATACCCTCTGCAGAGGTGCGTTACTTTACCCCACAAGAGATCTTAACCATGTTGCCAGCCGAGAGTATGTCCCCGTCCACACTTCCTTTGGTGTGAGGCCCAGTATAAGATCCAAGCCAATCACTGCCTTCTCCGCGACCCTGCAAACCCACCCTTTTGTCCGACCGTACACCCCCAGTAGACTTCCCCGATAATACGGCTTTACTCATGGTGTACTCCGGACAATCCCTCATAGATGGTAGAGATTAACATCACTAATGGATGGGGATTTAAAAGGATATCCCAACCTATTGCGGCAGTGCCTCCAACACCCCACCGTCTCTACCATCCGTTGGCGTGCAGAAGGGAAAAGATACAGCTGACTTCCCCACAGCCATTATAGATCTTATGGATAACGCGATATGTACGGCGCTAGAATCACTCGGACGACATTGGTAATTAATCCTAGGGTGATATAACCCATTGCAATGGAACCTCCACCATATCAACACATACCATGGTTCCATTGCCCACCACATAGTCATATTCATAATTGTAAAATAATATTTGCTTTTCAATGCATGAGTGATAAGTATAGTACTTTGCATATAGTTTGATAAAAATAATCAAATGACATGAGCAAGCGATGAACTTGCCTTTCTTGACCGCAAGATTATGCGAGCAAAAGCTTCGATACGTGATAACTCCAAATTCTGAAATACCATCATCGTCCGGTAAGGACAATGTTTAAAGAACTGGCAAAGATGCTATAATGCATAGTATGAGATGCAATCGTCCCGAGCGTAACCTAACCTCGATGATTTAAGATATGTGAGTTGTAAAGATTTATTTAGGGTTGGTTGCACTTTTAGAATGGTTCTCAAACAAGGTTCTTATTAGGGTTTGGTTATATTAGCATCATACTCAAGTGATATAAGACATCATAACAATCATACACATAAAGAATAGTAGTGGAATAATATGTGAAGAATAGTTGTCAATTTTAAGTTCTACAGGACATGGTTGATGATTACTTATATTATACTTCAAAAGAATAACTTTTGAAGAACATGTTGTTTAAGAAATAAGAAGTATTTCAAATAAGAACTATGGCTTCTATGGTTTGATTGACATTTGTACTTCAAAAGAATAACTTTTGAAGAACAGGTTAAAATAAGAATATGAACTACTTTAAATAGGAGCTAAGTGCTATTAGGGTTTACTAATAGGACTGGTTGGTGCTTAAGTAGAAGTGATCTACATGTAGCAAGTAGTAGTAGGTTTATTACCATGGTTGATTATGGTTAGCATATCAAAGAATGATGGTCAAGGTGTTGCTATGAGTTAGGGTTTACTATAACTTCACAATTGCTTTACTAAGTAATCTCTAATGGTTTCTAAGCTAAGTGGCTTATCATTTCTTAAGTAGGGTTTAGTGGAATAGGAGCATGTGATGTGAATTGCTACACAAGGTTGGTACTAGGGTTTATCCTTATGGTTCTACTAGGGTTTGATGATTGAGGTTGATTTTAATGGTGTGGTATGGTGATCAATGGTACTAATCCAATTAACAAGTTAGGGTTTATACCTAGGTGACATTAGTGGATCATATAGGTTTTAATTAAGAATAGGAACATGAAATGATAATCTCATGTGACTTGGTTTTATGCTAGTGAATCCTAAGCATGTATTCAATTGTTGCTAATTAGGGTTCTACATGTCAAGTAAATCTCCCATGATCATATGTGACACATATCTAGGGTTTTAGAGTTACTACTAAAGTGTAATGATCACATGGTTAAATCCTTAGGGTTTTAGGTTTGCAACTACAATGGATGAACACCTGAAATAATGAGATCAATGTCTTACTTAAATTAAAGCTAGGGTTTCTAAATTATGATCCAATTCTTAATGTAATACTTGGTACTAGAATTAATGTGATTAAGTACTTGGAATAAAGTTATTAATAATTTTAACATGCTATTAATTTTTAGAGGGTTTAAGAATTAAAATAATTACTAGTTAGGGTTTATGAATTACCACTAATATTTAAGTTAATGCAAATATGATAAAGAAAATTAATCTTAACATTTTAATTAGTTACTCGAATAGTTAAAATTTAAATTTGAAACTTCACTAATTATTGAATTCAATTTGCATTTTAAACAATTAGAAAGACATAATTAATAAAGATAAAAATAAGTGAATTTTTATTTTGACACAAATTTTTGTTTTATATTTTATTTGAATAGAGTTTATTTTTGTGAGCATTTTGACATATTATTCATAATTTTCTGAGTTGAAATGAAATTTCTATGATTTTGCAAAGTTTCACCTATTTACTGGAATTTGAAATTAAAGGAAAATACTAAAGATACCGGTTCATTTTTACTCCTAGACACTGACGAGTGGGACCAATGGACACGTAGACTGCCACGCAGGCAAAGACCGGTCAAAACGGACTGAGGTCGTTGACCTCCCCGACGTTTAAATGCCGGCGGCCAGAGCACGGTGGCGCCGCCGCTAAAAGGTTTCCCTGGATGCGTGGTTGGTACTAAACGAACGAGAAGAAGACAAGGAACACGATGGTGGTGATGGTTTGTCGAATAGTTCATCGGAGCTTCGTCGGCAGTCATGTCCGCGGCGGAGCTACTCCGGCCAATATACGAACTAATGCTAGGATGATCTTTAGGAAGCAAGAAATGGCTCAATCGACGCGCTCGCTCACCTTGATGCTTCCCGGATGCTCGGCGGAGCCTCGCTGGAGACGAGGACGACGACAATCTTCAATGTTCTGCGGGATGCCGATCAAAGGGAACGGTCGATTGGCTGCGATTGAGACCTCCTCTCCTCGATTCCTTCCACGAGGATGCTCCCTGAGACACGGCGCTTCTCCTCGACTACGCGGTGGACTTCGGGGTGGCTTCTATCGATGACTAGCCGGAGAACTGGCCGGCCATGGCGGTGTTTCCAGTGAGATATAGAGAGCGATTGAGAGAGAAAGGATGGGCGGCGAAGAACAAGGATTATACGGTGATGATCTCCAACTATTTATAGGCCGAGGGGAGCTCTGAGACCTCGACACGACGACGGCGATGGTCGGGAGGTGGCGGTCTCTGGAAGGTGGTCTGGCGAAGATCTTTTCCCTCCCGCGGATAGACTCGGACGCGAAACGATTAGGGTAAGGTTCTGGAACCTTATGCCGCGTCCGGGCATCCCTATCGTCGACGAGAGCGGTGTCTACTGGCGATGCCGCGCTGTCGACGCCGGAGAAGAGGACGACGACATTTTCTTCTTTAAAGCAGCGAAACGGTAAGTGGTTTGGGCTGGCTTCACGCGTGGGCTAGGCTGCTCCTGGGCCTAGGCTTTGGGCTGCTACGGCCTGAACAGGTAAGTTTCCCTCCATTTTCTTTTTCAAATTTCTGTTTTCTTTTTCTGTTTTTATTTACTGGTTTTAACTTGATTTGAATTATGTGTTGTTTTGCAGATTCTAAAATATTTTAATATCAGAACAATTTGATAATGCTACCCGTTGTATTGTTTTGTTTATAAACAACCATTTCATAATTGATTAATTTGGTGTTCTTGTGAAATGCATTTTAAATTGAAAATGAACATGGTTTTAAATGTTTATCTCTATTCCTTTTATTTAGGAACCACTCTGTTTGAATGGTTGAAAATTATAACATGTGCTTGGTGAACACTTTCTATTTTTCTAGTGCTTACCCATAGTGATCATTCACATATAATTTAATTATGGCTAGGGTTTAACAAATGGTAAAGGAAATGGAATTGGTTCATGATTTTATGTGTATGATAGTTCTTAGGGTTTAAGAATTTGATGATGCTTCATTAATTGAAATATAAAGTAGGCATGAGGCATGGCAGGGTTATAATCATAATCCAAAGTAATCCATGGGTTGGAATTCACATGTAGTTTAGGGTTTAAGTTGTGATCACCAATATGATACACAACTAGAATTAGGATATGGCATAAGCTAGGTTATGCTAAATTGGCTAGGGTGACTCCTCCATACAAGGCATGAGGATTGGTTTGGGGTTAACTACTAGTGATATACTTATTATTTTATGTGATAGATGAGATCTATTAATCATATGTGTTTAACTTATCATCTATATTTACAAGGTATAATCATGCATTAGACAAGATCCACTTATTCCTCACTAATCCCTCTTTAATATTCCTCTCATCACACTCATCCTAGATTCTTAGGGTTTATAATTAATACTAAGTTGTGATGATTATGGAATTGGTTTTCTAAGGTATTGTTATTGGAATAGGGTTCTCACCTCCAAGATTAAATATTGACTTGAACAACTAGGATTAGTACTATTCTAGTATTCTTGTATGGGCATGGTTATGATTAGTATTATAACTTATCTCACTTCTCAATGTCTTGGAATATCCTAAGGTCCTACTCAAGATATGATGATATGATCCTCTAAATATATGGTTTGCTTAGGAATTCTACCTTGGTATCTTCTGTAGCTTGTTCTTCAGGAAATCTGAATAAACCTGCATCTTGTGGTATGCCTCCACCTCCTAGCTTCTTCATCTTGATCCTAGCTAATGCATATGGAGTGGCTCTATGTGTTTGTTCCCATGTATGATGGTACTTGATGATCAAATGGATGAAGGATGTGGCTCTATTTATAGGCTTGGGCAAGCTCTAGTATCATGACACATAGGTGGTGACTCTTGTGTTGGTTTGATGAGTAAGGTGCTTGGTTGTCATGCCCTTATCCATAGCAATCCTTTGAGCATGAGGTGGCAAAGCTTGGAAAGCAAGTCATGTAGATATTTTCATCCTATGTGGCAAGATCATTATCCTCTCATATGATTTATTTTGGATAGCCAAGTGGCATTTTCTACTAAATATCTTGTGGATGGTTTTATTAGTGTGGATGAGTCATCATACCATCTTTGATTGGATTTACATTATAATATTGGTCAAAAGGTTAATGTTGAGGGTTATTTCTCAAGTTTGGATAGTTGGTTTTGAGTTCACCAAGGCATGATCATATGAGTTCCAAAATACTCATAGTTAGTTTTATTCAAATAGTTTGAACTATAATTCGTAATGTAAATGGATTTAGTTTTATGATATTCCATATACTTAATAAGTTATGATTTAAATAAGAATGTGTGTCTTTTATGCACTTTAGACCCTGTGGTTTATCTTATTTATAAGTGAATTTAAATTACACACAAAGGTAGTTGCTAACTTTCAAGTGTTAATAAGTTAGGGTTTGATTCTTAAAGAATGTGTTGTTGTAAATCTAAATCCATTTGATCTAATCCATAGATCAAATCATCTCTACCCAAAATAAGGTTTTTAGCAAAGATCACAGTGAAGTTTATAGCGCTTGACTTGATGATCTACTTCAATTCCAGCAAGTCAAGTGAAACTTCAGTTCATCGTGGTAAGTTTTATTTGAAAGCGCGAAAATCCCCCGGATTTTCTATGCATGAATGCAATGCACACTTTGGTGTTCTCTCATTTTATAGCCTCTAAACATGGGATATTACACGTGCGTAGACATCAGTACACCCATTAAGTATACCCTCAACAGTGGTCGTTGACCTCAAAGTTCCCGGCAGAAGCTTCTCCCTCAGCTAGCCTGGCAAACATCAGAGAGCGCTGCAGCACGTTGATATCATGGGTTCCTACCAGCCAAAGAAAGCATGCCAAATCCAGAGGTTATGGTCTTCCACCGCCTCAAGAATGACACTGCACTGACCTTTATGCCCTTGAACATCCCTTGCCAAGCAAAAGGGCAATTCTTCCAACCCCAACGCATGCAGCCGATGCTTCCGAGCATCCCAGGAAACCCTCAGGCGACATTTTGTGCTATGATACGAGCTGTATCATCATCTGCCATCGGTGCTCTCAAATAATCTCCACCAAATACCTTCGGAGCGCAGGTCCAAGGAAAGGCATGACCCGACTGCTAGTTCCAGCTCCTCTATGCGCCCCAAGCGGGGTGCCTCTCGCTTCTTGGCAAATCTGTGGCAAATGTGCAGGAATACCAATGATGTGACTCATCAAAGCCTTGCCCTGAATCAAGAGACTAGGAGACGCCAGAATGAATTTATGGCTGCAAGAAACCATCATGTTCCTCCTCGATCCTGGTCCTGAACTGGAGCAAGTAATTGCTCCAACTTGGGAGATGCCTCCTATTGAGGATGCCATATCCTAGAACTTTGACCTATCCCTGTTTGCTCGTGGTGGATCTTCACATGGTGTTCCTCCTCCCAGGACTAGGTTTAGGACTGCTCCTGCTCCTGATGTTGCTGGGTCTGGAGATGATGAAGACAATGAAGATGATGATGAAGAGGAGTCCTGATACGCGTACAGCACGCGTCCGTTGGGAACCCCAAGAGGAAGGTGTGATGCGTACAGCGGCAAGTTTTCCCTCAGAAAGAAACAAAGGTTTATCGAACCAGGAGGAGCCAAGAAGCACGTTGAAGGTTGATGGCGGCGGGATGTAGTGCGGCGCAACACCAGGGATTCCGGCGCCAACGTGGAACCTCGCACAACACAACCAAAGTACTTTGCCCCAACGAAACAAGTGAGGTTGTCAATGTCACCGGCTTGCCGTAACAAAGGATTAGATGTATAGTGTGGATGATGATTGTTTGCAGAGAACAAGTAGAACAAGTATTGCAAGTAGATTGTATTCAATGTAAAAGAATGGACCGGGGTCCACAGTTCACTAGAGGTGTCTCTCCCATAAGATAAATAGCATGTTGGGTGAACAAATTACAGTCGGGCAATTGACAAATAAAGAGGGCATGGCAATGCACATACATGATATAATGAGTATTGTGAGATTTAATTGGGCATTACGACAAAGTACATAGACCGCTATCTAGCATGCATCTATGCCTAAAAAGTCCACCTTCAGGTTATCATCCGAACCCCTTCCAAGCATTAAGTTGCAAAACAACGTACAATTGCATTAAGTATGGTGCGTAATGTAATCAATAACTACATCCTCGGACATAGCATCAATGTTTTATCCCTAGTGGCAACAAGACATCCACAACCTTAGAACTTTCCGTCACTCGTCCCGCATTTAATGGAGGCATGAACCCACTATCGAGCATAAATACCTCTTGGAGTTAAGAGCAAAAACTTGGCCGCAGCCTCTACTAATAACGGAGAGCATGCAAGATCATAAACAACACATAGGTAATAGATTGATAATCAACATAACATAGTATTCTCTATCCATCGGATCCCGACAAACACAACATATAGAATTACAAATAGATGATCTTGATCATGTTAGGCAGCTCACAAGATCCGACAATGAAGCACATGAGGAGAAGACAACCATCTAGCTACTGCTATGGACCCATAGTCCAGGGGTGAACTACTCACTCATCACTCCGGAGGCGACCATGGCGGTGAAGAGTCCTCCGGGAGATGATTCCCCTCTCCGGCAGTGTGCCTGAGGTGATCTCCTGAATACCCCGAGATGGGATTGGCGGTGGCGGCGTCTCTGGAAGGTTTTCCGTATCGTGGCTCTCGGTACTGGGGGTTTCGCGACGAAGGCTTTAAGTAGGCGGAAGGGCAACGCGGGGGCCACACGAGGGCCCCACACGCCAGGGCCGCGCGGCCAAGGGCTGGGCCGCGCCGCCCTGTTGTGGCGGCGCCTCGTGGCCCCACTTCCTTTCCCCCTCAGTCTTCTGGAAGCTTCGTGCAAAAATAGGACCTTGGGCGTTGATTTCGTCCAATTCCGAGAATATTTCCTTACTAGGATTTCTGAAACCAAAAATAGCAGAAAACAACAACTGGCTTTTCGGCATCTCGTTAATAGGCTAGTGCCGGAAAATGCATAAATACGACATATAATGTGTGTAAAACATGTAGATATCATCAATAATGTGGCATGGAACATAAGAAATTATCGATACGTCGGAGACGTATCAACATCCCCAAGCTTAGTTCCTGCTCGTCCCGAGCAGGTAAACGATAACAAAGATAATTTCTGGAGTGACATGCCATCATAACCTTGATCATACTATTGTAAGCATATGTAATGAATGCAGCGATCAAAACAATGGTAATGACATGAGTAAACAAATGAATCATAAAGCAAAGACTTTTCATGAATAGTACTTAAAGACAAGCATCAATAAGTCTTGCATAAGAGTTAACTCATAAAGCAATAAATCAAAGTAAAGGTATTGAAGCAACACAAAGGGAGATTAAGTTTCAGCGGTTGCTTTCAACTTGTAACATGTATATCTCATGGATATTGTCAACATAGAGTAATATAACAAGTGCAATATGCAAGTATGTAGGAATCAATGCACAGTTCACACAAGTGTTTGCTTCTTGAGGTGGAGAGAAATAGGTGAACCGACTCAACATAAAAGTAAAAGAAAGGTCCTTCAAAGAGGAAAGCATCGATTGCTATATTTGTGCTAGAGCTTTTATTTTGAAAACATGAAACAATTTTGTCAACGGTAGTAATAAAGCATATGTATCATGTAAATTATATCTTACAAGTTGCAAGCCTCATGCATAGTATACTAATAGTGCCCACACCTTGTCCTAATTAGCTTGGACTACCCGGATCATCGCAATACACATGTTTTAACCAAGTGTCACAAAGGGGTACCTCCATGCCGCCTCGTACAAAGGTCTAAGGAGAAAGCTCGCATTTTGGATTTCTCGCTTTTGATTATTCTCAACTTAGACATCCATACCGGGACAACATGGACAACAGATAATGGACTCCTCTTTAATGCATAAGCATGTAGCAACAATTAGTGTTCTCATATGAGATTGAGGATATATGTACAAAACCGAAACTTCCACCATGATTCATGGCTTTAGTTAGCGGCCCAATGTTCTTCTCTAACAATATGCATGCTCTAACCATTAAAGTGGTAGATCTCCCTTACTTCAGACAAGACGGACATACATAGCAACTCACATGATATTCAACAAAGAGTAGTTGATGGCGTCCCCAGGAAACATGGTTATCGCACAACAATCAACTTAATAAGAGATAAAGTGCATAAGTACATATTCAATACCACAATAGTTTTTAGGCTATTTGTCCCATGAGCTATATATTGTAAAGGCGAATGATGGAAATTTAAAGCTAGCACTCAAGCAATTTACTTTGGAATGGCGGAGAAATACCATGTAGTAGGTAGGTATGGTGGACACAAATGGCATAGTGGTTGGCTCAAGGATTTTGGATGCATGAGAAGTATTCCCTCTCGATACAAGGTTTAGGCTAGCAATGTTATTTGAAACAAACACAAGGATGAACCGGTGCAGCAAAACTCACATAAAAGACATATTGTAAACATTATAAGACTCTACACCGTCTTCCTTGTTGTTCAAACTCAATACTAGAAATTATCTAGACTTTAGAGAGACCAAATATGCAAACCAAATTTAGCAAGCTCTAGGTGTTTCTTCATTAATAGGTGCAAAGTATATGATGCAACAGCTTAAACATGAGCACAACAATTGCCAAGTATCAAATTATTCAAGACATTTTAGAATTACTACATGTAGCATTTCCCGATTCCAACCATATAACAATTTAACGAAGAAGATTCAACCTTCGCCATGAATACTATGAGTAGAGCCTAAGGACATATTTGTCCATATGCAACAATGGAGTGTGTCTCTCTCCCACACAATGAATGCTAGGATCCATTTTATTCAAACAAAACAAAAACAAAAACAAACCGACGCTCCAAGCAAAGCACATAAGATGTGATGAAATAAAAATATAGTTTCAGGGGAGGAACTCGATAATGTTGTCGATGAAGAAGGGGATGCCTTGGGCATCCCCAAGCTTAGACGCTTGAGTCTTCTTAAAATATGCAGGGGTGAACCACCGGGCATCCCCAAGCTTAGAGCTTTCACTCTCCTTGATCATATTGTATCATCCTCCTCTCTTGATCCTTGAAAACTTCCTCCACACCAAACTCGAAACAACTCATTAGAGGGTTAGTGTACAATAAAAATTAACATGTTCAGAGGTGACATAATCATTCTTAACACTTCTGGACATTGCATAAATCTACTGGACATAAATGGAACAAAGAAATTTATCCATCATAGCAAAAGAGGCAATGCTAAATAAAAGGCAGAATCTGTCAAAACAGAACAGTCCGTAAAGATGGATTTTATTGAGGCACCAGACTTGCTCAAATGAAAATACCCATATTGAATAAAAGTTGCGTACATATCTGAGGATCACGCACGTAAATTGGCATATTTTTCTGAGCTACCTACAGAGAGGCAGGTCGAAATTCGTGACAAAGAAAGAAATCTGCTATCGCGCAGCAATCCAAATCTAGTATGAACCTTACTATCAAAGACTTTACTTGGCACAACAAAGCACAAAACTAAGATAAGGAGAGGTTGCTACAGTAGTAAACAACTTCCAAGACTCAAATATAAAACAAAAATACTGTAGTAAAAACATGGGTTGTCTCCCATAAGCGCTTTTTTTAACGCCTTTCAGCTAGGCGCAGAAAGTGTATATCAAGTGTTATCAAGAGATGCAGTATTGACATTACCTTGGGCTTTACCCTTACCTTTCTTGTTCTTTTTCTTACTCTTTGGCTTAGGGAATATATGTCTACCTCCGGGTGTAGAGGTGAATTTTAAGGTGCCTTCTCCCATGTCTATGACTGCTCCCAATAGTTTCAATGAGGATCTTCCGAGTGTGATTTGTCCTGTTCTCGCACATTCAATAACAAGATAATCAATGGATATTGTTCTCCCAAGAATGGTTGTATGCACACCCGTAGCTATTCCTTTAGTAATTATAACAGAGTTATCAATAAGAGTTATTCCTTCTCCCCCTTCAACAAATCCCCAAAGTTTCAAAGATTCATGAATACTCTTAGGCATTAGGCAAAATTCAGACATAATATCACAATTAGCATGAAGAGTTTGGTCACCGATAGCAATTTTAATAGTAGGGTCCCATAATGAAGGTTCGTAGTTCATTAAAACTTGATCAAGACGGTTACGAACATATCCATAATTTTCATTCAAGCGAGATGCACTTGTCTCAAGAGTGTTTAATCTATTATAAATGCTAATAAGGGCCGAATCAAAGTTATTAGCTGAATCATGTGATGCAACCAACTTCTTTATGGCATTAAAAGCTTGATCCCCATTGCAATGAAGGAAATCTCCTCCCACTACAACATCCAAGGCATATCTATAGCGAATCATAAGACCAAAATAAAAATTACTAAGGAGCAAACTTAGAGTCATTTGAGGTTCGGCTTTACGATAAGAAGTAAAAATTCTGGACCAAGCATCTTTAAAACTCTCCTCATCCCCTTGTTTAAAAGTGAATACTAATTCCTCAGGTGAGGAAGTAACAAGTGCAGAGCTAGACATGGTAACAAAAAGTAAAATGCAAGTAATTTTTTTTGTGTTTTTGATATAGAGTGCAAGACAGTAAATAAAGTAAAACTAGCAACTAATTTTTTTTTGTTTTGATATAATGCAGCAAACAAGAAAGTAAATAAAATAAAGCAAGACAAAAACAAAGTAAAGAGATTGGATTGTGGAGACTCCCTTGCAGCAGTGTCTTGATCTCCCCGCAACGGCGCCGTAAAATATGTCGCGGCGTGTAGTTGACGTGGGAGTCGAAATCTTTGTGGTGTAGCTTTTCTTCGGTTCCCCAAGCAACGGCGCCAGAAAATATGCTTGATACGCGTACAGCACGCATCCGTTGGGAACCCCAAGAGGAAGGTGTGATGCGTACAGCGGCAAGTTTTCCCACAGAAAGAAACCAAGGTTTATCGAACCAGGAGGAACCAAGAAGCACGTTGAAGGTTGATGGCAGCGGGATGTAGTGCGGCGCAACACCAGGGATTCCGACGCCAACGTGGAACCTGCACAACACAACCAAAGTACTTTGCCCCAACGAAACAGTGAGGTTGTCAATCTCACCGGCTTGTCCGTAACAAAGGATTAAATGTATAGTGTGGATGATGATTGTTTGCGAGAGAACGAGTAGAACAAGTATTGCAAGTAGATTGTATTCAATGTAAAAGAATGGACCGGGGTCCACAGTTCACTAGAGGTGTCTCTCCCATAAGATAAATAGCATGTTGGGTGAACAAATTACAGTCGGGCAATTGACAAATAAAGAGGGCATGACAATGCACATACATGATATAATGAGTACTGTGAGATTTAATTGGGCATTACGACAAAGTACATAGACCGCTATCTGATACGTCTCCGACGTATCGATAATTTCTTATGTTCCATGCCACATTATTGATGATATCTACATGTTTTATACACATTATATGTCGTATTTATGCATTTTCCGGCACTAACCTATTAACGAGATGCCGAAGAGCCGATTCTTGTCGTTTTCGCTGTTTTTGGTTTCAGAAATCCTAGTAAGGAAATATTCCCGGAATTGGACGAAGTCAACGCCCAGGGTCCTATTTTGCCACGAAGCTTCCAGAAGACCGAGGGGGAAAGGAAGTGGGGCCACGAGGCGCCGACACAACAGGGCGGCGCGGCCTGGCCCTTGGCCGCGCGGCCCCGGCGTGTGGGGCCCTCGTGTGGCCCCCGCGTTGCCCTTCCGCCTACTTAAAGCCTTCGTCGCGAAACCCCCGGCACCGAGAGCCACGATACGGAAAACCTATCGAGACGCCGCCGCCGCCAATCCCATCTCGGGGGATTCTGGAGATCACCTCCGGCACCCTGCCGGAGAGGGGATTCATCTCCCGGAGGACTCTTCACCGCCATGGTCGCCTCCGGAGTGATGAGTGAGTAGTTCACCCCTGGACTATGGGTCCATAGCAGTAGCTAGATGGTTGTCTTCTCCTCATGTGCTTCATTGTCGGATCTTGTGAGCTGCCTAACATGATCAAGATCATCTATCTGTAATTCTATATGTTGTGTTTGTCGGGATCCCATGGATAGAGAATACTCTGTTATTTTGATTATCAATCTATTACCTATGTGTTGTTTATGATCTTGCATGCTCTCCGTTATTAGTAGAGGCTCTGGCCAAGTTTTTGCTCTTAACTCCAAGAGGGAGTATTTATACTCGATAGTGGGTTCATGCCTCCATTAAATCTGGGACGAGTGACAGAAAGTTCTAAGGTTGTGGATGTGCTTGTTGCCACTAGGGATAAAACATTGATGCTACGTCCGAGGATGTAGTTATTGATTACATTACGCACCATACTTAATGCAATTGTCTGTTGTTTTACAACTTAATACTGGAAGGGGTTCGGATGATAACCTGAAGGTGGACTTTTTAGGCATAGATGCATGCTGGATAGCGGTCTATGTACTTTGTCATAATGCCCAATTAAATCTCACAATATTCATCATATCATGTAGCATTGTTATGCCCTCTCTATTTGTCAATTGCCCGACTGTAATTTGTTCACCCAACATGCTATTTATCTTATGGGAGAGACACCTCTAGTGAACTATGCACCCCGGTCCATTCTTTATATCTGAAATACAATCTGCTGCTATTGTTCTTTACTGTTCTTGCAAACAATCATCATCCACAATATACATCTAATCCTTTGTTACAGCAAGCCGGTGAGATTGACAACCTCACTGTTTCGTTGGGGCAAAGTACTTTGGTTGTGTTGTGCACATAGGCGGACCCAGAAATTTTTCGAAGCCTGGGCGAGCCAAATATGACCAAATTTTTGTGAATATACATCGGCAAGTATAAAGATCATTGTATCGAAGTTTTCATATATAAATATGGAGACGGTACATAATAAACATAATAGCACATGCAAATATTCATATGCACATAACGATGTACTAGAAAAGCTCAAATATTTGTCGGTACTACACTATTGCTGTTATGGTTGCGATTGTTGTAAGCTTCTTGTGTCAACCAAAACAAAACTCCTTAACGTAAAGAAATTTATGTTCAGCAATAGCACTTCAAATTCATTTCAGTTGTAGATGTGTAGAGACGAAATTCATCTAAATTAAGCAAATGCAGTGCTAAAATTAGAAGTTTATGTACCGAATAATAATTGCGCAAAGTGGAAACAGTAAATCAAGTTGCAGTGCTAGAAGGATGCGCTCATCGCTGGGCAAGGTTTTCAGTCGCAGGAGTGATGGGAACGGGGATTGATTCTTTTTTATTCTATATACTAGTATAGTATTGGTTGGTAAGGGCTAACGCTTAATGGTGGTCCAGTAGTAGTAGTAGGAATATAGGATTCCTGGCCCAGTTTGAGGCCCAAAAATTGTTGACGTGGGGCATTGCCCAAGAATTGACTCGTTCAAGCCCGGGCATAGCTGTGTTCGTTGATGGAGTTTGCTTCGATGAATCGTTGGACAACAGAGGCGATCGAGCGAGAAGCCCGGGCAGCCGCCCAGGCAACAGGGATGGTAGGTCCGCCGATGGTTGTGCAGGTTTCACGTTGGCGCCGGAATCTCTGGTGTTGCGCCGCACTACATCCCGCCGCCATCAACCTTCAACGTGCTTCTTGACTCCTACTGGTTCGATTAAACCTTGGTTTCTTACTGAGTGAAACTTGCCGCTGTGCGCATCACACCTTCCTCTTGGGGTTCCCAACGGACGTGTCAACTACACGCATCACTATCCAGCATGCATCTATGCCTAAAAAGTCCACCTTCAGGTTATCATCCGAACCCCCTCCAGTATTAAGTTGCAAAACAACAGACAATTGCATTAAGTATGGTGCGTAATGTAATCAATAACTACATCCTCGGACATAGCATCAATGTTTTATCCCTAGTGGCAACAACACATCCACAACCTTAGAACTTTCTGTCATCGTCCCGGATTTAATGGAGGCATGAACCCACTATCGAGCATAAATACTCTTGGAGTTAAGAGCAAAAACTTGGCCGGAGCCTCTACTAATAACGGAGAGCATGCAAGATCATAAACAACACATAGGTAATAGATTGATAATCAAAATAACGTAGTATTCTCTATCCATGGGATCCCGACAAACACAACATATAGAATTACAGATAGATGATCTTGATCATGTTAGGCAGCTCACAAGATCCGACAATGAAGCACATGAGGAGAAGACAACCATCTAGCTACGCTATGGACCCATAGTCCAGGGGTGAACTACTCACTCATCACTCCGGAGGCGACCATGGCGGTGAAGAGTCCTCCGGGAGATGAATCCCCTCTCCGGCAGGGTGCCGGAGGTGATCTCCGAATCCCCGAGATGGGATTGGCGGCGGCGGCGTCTCGATAGGTTTTCCGTATCGTGGCTCTCGCATCGGGGGTTTCGCGACGAAGGCTTTAAGTAGGCGGAAGGGCAACGCGGGGGCCACACGAGGGCCCAACACGCCGGGGCCGCGCGGCCAAGGGCCGGGCCGCGCCGTCTCGTTGTGGCGGCGCCTCGTGGCCCCACTTCCTTTCCCCTCGGTCTTCGGAAGCTTCGTGCAAAAATAGGACCCCGGGCGTTGATTTCGTCCAATTCCGAGAATATTTCCTTACTAGGATTTCGAAACCAAAAACGACGAGAACAAAGAATCGGCTCTTCGGCATCTCGTTAATAGGTTAGTGCCGGAAAATGCATAAATACGACATATAATGTGTGTAAAACATGTAGATATCATCAATAATGTGGCATGGAACATAAGAAATTATCGATACGTCGGAGACGTATCAAGTCCCCAGCTGGGAAGAGTTCTATTGATGGGAACGATAGCATTCCTGCTCTCTCCTGTCTTTTTGGTGTTCCGATGCCAAAGGGGGAGAAGAGAGTAGAGTCTAGGATTACGGGTTTCCTGGATGGGTGTTGACGTTTTTGCACAAGCCATTGCTACTTTATTTGCTTCTTACTTGGCTCGTGCTATTTGATTTCCGGAACCATTTGCTACTTTTAATAATTCGTGTGTGGACAAGTTATTGTATGCTTAATCTCTATGTTGGATGATTATGCTTAATGCTTATTATATACTTGTCTATACCATGCTTGCTTCCTAAAGATATTGGGGGAGCTTCTCATGTTTTACAAATGGTGCACTTTGGATTCAAATGCAAACTCTCCAAGTGTGTACATTATGGGGGAGCTGTCTTAATATCTTATATGGAATCAATGATTGAGCTTATCATAATATTTATATGTGACTCTAGCTCGGTGTGTCATCGTATACTAAAAAGGGGGAGATTGTAAGGGTATTTCACCATTATCCATTATTTTGGTAACAATGACACCGTAGTTAGAGTATTGGACTAATGCATGCCTACAAGTTTATTCTCAGGTATTAGTCTATCAGGCATAATGTTGTATCAATGGAACAAGAAGGTGAAGGGAGACTCCCCCACTTCCATGAAAAAAGGAACACCAGTTTTCCATCTGGCCGGCTGTGGCGCCGGTGCACACTGGGCGTATTCTAGGAACAGAGAGCCGGATGGGTCTGATCACAAAGGGAGAGCATGCCCTAAGGCTGGTGCCAACGCGGGCTGGAGGCGGGGCGCTACCGCCCGCGACGGGGCGAGAGTGAGGCGACAGGCGGGCGAGACGGTAGCGGCGGGCGGTGGTTCCACCGCCCGGCGGTAGGGCGCGGTACCGCCCGCCTATAGCCCGCGTTGGAGGCAAGAGCGGGGCGAGAGGGAGACGATAGCGGTGCTAGTGGGGGCGGTAGGGAGGCGGTAGGGAGGAGAGAGAAGGGAGAGCTGGTACTATAGCCCGTGCACTGGCACCGTGGGGTGAGAGTGGGATGCGCGTGAGGGTAAAAACTGACGTGGTGAGACTATAGTGGGGTGATGCATTGGCACCAGCCTAATCACAGGGAGAGCACCTGCACGGCTGCACCTGGTGGCAAAAAAATTTGGGCCTACAACGGCAGAGGCGACAGTCAGGGCCTCACACCCAAGGCCCACCATGAGACTCGTTCCAGAGAGATCCATCCATTCCATTCCAGACGTCACGTCACGCCACTTTCTTTCTTACCTCGCTCGCGGAAGGAAACGCCTATTTAACAGTCCGGCCCTCCACCCGTTTCCATCTCTCGCAGCTCCAATTCCCCGACCCAACCAGCCTGCAGCTGCCTAAAGCCCCACCCGCCCCGCCGGCGACTCCTCCCGCGCGCCGCCGGGCTCCTGCCCCTCGCCCGCGCCCCGCGACCGCGTCGCGCGCTCCGGCCGCCCCGTGCCGCGGCCCTCCCCGCGGCCTCCCGCGACGACTTCTCCCGCGGCGCCCCTCCCCCGATTCGATCCAGCCGCGGCCGCGCATCCGGAACCCCGCCGGGCCAAACCCGGCCCCCCGTCGCCGCCGGACCACGCGATTCCCAGCCCCCCGAGGTGAGCCCCCCTGTCCGCCGCCGCCGCCAATTTCGCCCGGTTCGACGGGTCCCTTCGCTAGCCCTGGCGGCGGCGGCGGCCCAGATTCACGCCCTTGCCCCCGCGGAAACCCTAGATGCCCCCCTCCGTTCCTCCCCGTTTCCGGGCGATTAGGTGTAGGTCACGTGGTCTGGGCCATCGACAGCGGGATTTCGGGGGTCCGATTACTGGGCTTATTTCCGGTTCTGGTCCCTGGTTGGATTACATTATGGCCCTTGCCTAGGGCTCCGTGAAAAATATTTTATGGCGTGTATGTAACGAGGCTCATGAGAACCGCTGGCTTTGATTCAGGGGTCGTGACACTGCCGCCGCGGGATCCTGGAGCGAATGAGGGGCTACGAGTACGAGACCAATGTAATCCAAGCTCCCAACTCCATTTCACTACTTCTATTCCTGCATCTACCATTCCTAGAAGCAAACTGGAATCACTCTCTCCTGTTATGACCATGACCATGTACCGCCAATACATTCGAGAAAGAGGAACTGAAGCCATTTTATCTGTGATAGACTGACAGTTGCGTTTCTTCCTCTCATCATCGTAAAGGGTTATCGCCGGCCAGCAGAGGATGAGTACGAAGACGAGTACTACAGCCAGGATGAGTACGAGGAGGAAGGTTCGGGGTATGCTGAGGAGGAGGAGGAAGCGCCGCCCGAGGGCCAGCAGGAGTTCCTGCAAATTAGAGAGCGGTTGAAGGAGGAGATTAGGCAGAAGGCACTGGGTGCTGGTGCCAGCACAGCTGGGCGCAAGTCTTCCTCCAATGATAGAAGACCGCCGCCGCCAGCCAAGTAAGTGTGTTTGGATTCCAATGCACCTCTTCTACACTTTGTCCAGCATTTTGTTTTATAATCGTCCGTGCACCTGTACTATAGATACAAATACACTCGTAAATGAAAGTGCGTGAGATCAAGTCGGCTGAATATACCATCGTACACACCTTTGAGTATGTTCCATGTTTATAAGTAAATGGGCTTCAGGAGTCAGCAATGCTATGCATAAATGTCTTGTTTGAAAAAAAAATGCTATACGGAAGTGTGGTGCAAGAGTGATGCAAACTTGTTAATGTTCTAAATCAGCAATGACACGGCGAAGATTCTAAAACACTCCGAAATCCTGCAAAACATACATGCCTGAACAAACAATAGAGAGCCCTCCATATTTTGCAAAAATGTGGAAGAGGAAGAGC
Source organism: Lolium rigidum (assembly GCF_022539505.1). Classification (NCBI taxonomy): domain Eukaryota; kingdom Viridiplantae; phylum Streptophyta; class Magnoliopsida; order Poales; family Poaceae; genus Lolium; species Lolium rigidum. The sequence goes on from NC_061509.1 coordinate 48,458,647, forward strand.
TGAAATAAAGAGATGCATTAAGGTTGAAACCTGAAACAATTGGTGTGTGTTATAATGGAGCCAATTGTTAAATTTGAAACAACACCGCTAGTCCTGTATTCAAGGGACCAAAACCAAGCAAAAAATGGAATATAGTTAGTTTATATAATCCACAAAAATAGATCAACTATGGGAAATTACTATGCCGTCAACTGGGTATATAGATCAAATAACCCAATCTCTGTTTAAGATTTGAGTGCTTGTATATAACATTTTGATCGCTACTTATACTGTGAAAATAAAAGATGCATCACAGTTCAAATGGGCATACCTTGAAGATATCCAGAGATGCAATGTAGTAGAACAGTTGCCACTAATGCAGTACAAATTGAGGTGAAGAGGAGATTTTAAGTTGACAAAAAATATTGTGGCGAGGGATTGGTGAAACACAGACTGAGATAAAACAATAGCTCGAGTTAAAGGATGGTTCATATACTATGCTAGTTACTTGTGAAAAAGTAATAACCCTTTGAAGAACTAATAGCATCCAGCAACCAAGGCAACCTGAAAATGATGGTCGTGTTTTGAAGATGTATAAAACACATGGCACGAACAGAAAATTATCACAATGGTGTGAAGCAATATCACGGATGAAGAGCCAGAATGCTGCTTGGCTTCAGTCCAATAATGCGAGATCAAGGATGAAGAAGGAACAAACTGAACACCACATGGACCACGAGGAAAATAATTAGAAATAGCATGATGACGTGGAAATTAAGTTTAAGAGTTAAGTAGACTTAGTGGGGACGCTGAGGTGGATAGGCTGCATGTTGAGAGAAATAGGTTAGTGGGGATGAACTATTTTGTCACTAGTCTAACATCTTACACTTGATGTAGCTGTTGTTTGCCCCTCTTTTTTCTCTACTATACTATAGTTGTTCCCAGGGACGAAGCTACTTTTTTTTTCCAATGGGGTCAGCTGTATGTCACTGGGGTCAATCTCTATAATTAAACAGCCATTAGTGCATTTTAATGTAGAATTTCATAGCTTTCACTGGGGTCACCTGACCCCAGCGCCCATAGGGCAGCTCCCGTCCTGGCTGTTCCTGCTTTTGTATTTACTGAGACACATGAGAACTCCTTTCATTATGTATGTCACTTGTGTAGTTTTGGCTCCTTCTTTGGGCCATCCAAGCCGGTGATTTCCCAGCGAGTGATTGAAGAGAGGAAGTCAATGAAAGAGATACAGAACACAGCGCCTAGAGAACGAAGACCTCCTGGAGTATGTGGCACTACATCTGATCATGATTATTATATCCAGCACTTACTAATTGTTGGTAATATATATGTAGAAGGACATCCCATCATCTTCGAGTGTGCAAGCTAAAACAAATGGATTTCACCAGAAAAAGAAGATTGTTAATGAGGTACAAAGGATATATGTTCTGTATATTGTTCATTTCTTATCTTCTAAACTTTGGCCAGTGCAGTCACAAAATAGCAGCTGCAATGCAGGTAAAAAAGAAGGCTGAGGCACTTAAGGATAACCGGGACTATTCATTTCTACTCTCGGATGATGCTGATATTCCATCTCCTCCAAAGGAAAAACCTTCGGCTAGGCCTGCCTTGACTCAGAAGTCTGGTTAGTTTGAACTTCTATTGCATGAAATTTTGTCTCTTCAGTTTAATGCAGAGTGCTGATGGTTTGTTTATGTATCTCAAAGACCGCGAGTTGATGCATTCAGCCGCGAAGAGCAGGGCACCAATAAGTCAACCTACCAGATTGCCAAATGGTTATGGGCCGAACAACAACAAATCATCCACTCAAAGACAGCCTGAAAGTAAGTTAGAATCCAAGAGAAAGGAGGCATTCCTAAGTAGAGAAAGGTCTGTTGACAATGGAAGGAGGCATAGTGTTGATAGAAATGGGTCCAGCCAGGCCAGCGGAAGCAAATCTGCAAGCCAAAAGTTTCCGAGCAAGGGGCATATCACAAATAAGCCTTCTATGAAGGAAGTGGATGAACAATCTCTGAGGAAGGATCATTTAGCTCGAAAACAAATTTTGTCACCTAATGGTCGGCCACAGCCCTCACAAAGTCAGAGGACGCAATCAGCCTCGCATGGTCAGAGGCCACATCAGTCGTCACAGAGCCAGAGGCCACAGCAGTCATCACAGAGCCAGAGGCCACAGCAGTCATCGCAGAGCCAGAGGCCACAGCAGTCATCGCAGAGCCAGAGGCCAGTGCAGTCGTCGCAGAGCCAGAGGCCAGTGCAGTCGTCGCAGCGTGACAGACCACAGCAGTCATCGCAGAGTCAGAGACCACAGCAGTCATCGCAGAGTCAGAGACTGCAGCAATCAGTGCAGAGACAGAGACCACCGCAATCTTCACAGTTGCAATCCTCGCAAAGCCAAAGACAGCTGCCACAAAGCCACAGGCCACAGCAGCCGTTGCAACGGCAAAGGCCTCTTTCCTCGCAAGGTCATTATCCTGAGCAAAGAAGAGTCCAAGCAAATGGATTAAGACCAGCCGAAAGGCAGGTAAGAGTAAATCTCTTAGTTTGTTGAAAAATTAGTCTTCTATACTTCTGTCTTTTTTCTGTTGGTACTATGTCATGTGAATGCATTCTCCCATTTACAGTGTGATGATTTGTAATTATTTTTCCCTGCTAAGTTCATCGTGTTTATGTGCCCATGTAGCCATCTCGCCAAGTATCTGCCAACGGAATACGTGATGACCGTGCAAAGAAAAAGCAATTGGGGAAACGGAGATTTGATGATGAAATTGACGATGATGAAGACCCCATGGCAATGATCAGGAATATGTTTAGGTATTTTTTCTCTTCTTGTTTTCTGGGCATATTTTCAATTATCCTGATTAAGATGTTTAATAGTATTATCATCTGTTTATATGTTTTCTGTACAAGTTGTATGTCTGAGCATAAGTGTTTGCTAGAGTTTGGATAATTTACTAAACTCAAATCACGTACTGGCCATACAAAGCATTGTCTGCCATAAGAATTCCCTTTGAAATATTACTTTGCCTTGTTTTTGGTTAGTGGCTTTATAACAATGCTATCTAATTTAAAAATTGTATGATACTAATTAAGTTTATCTGGTATATTTTTTTGCAAAGAAGAAAGCTCTTACAAGTTTGTGCTTCTGGTGCAGGTATGACCCTAGTAAATATGCAGGCAGAGATGATGATGATAGTGACATGGAAGCAGATTTCGCTACTATTGAGATGGAAGAGAAAAGAAGGTATCTATGTTTTTCACCTACCTCATGCCCTTCATATTCTATTTAAAAGACTAGAAGCTTGGAACAAATATAGAGATCTTTTGAGTAATAGGAATACATCTCATGGAACTGATGGTAAAAACAATTTTCACAACATATTAGTTGGCAAATATCTTGTTTCCCTTTGTTACAATGGTTTACTTTTAGTCTACCGTCTCTAGTTTATGCTTATACAATTTTGCAATCTACATGTTTGAATGAGATGGATGGTGGTTAGAACCTATTTCCAGAAAACGTAACTGAACAATTGATAGTAAGCACTCAAATTGCCGCGCAGATGATTAGTTTGCAGTTTATTTGACACCGTTCTGTTGTTGCTTGGTCAGTGCGAGGATTGCAAGGAAGGAGGATGAAGAGGAGCTCCGCCGGATTGAGGAAGAAGAGAGGCGTGCGGAGGAGAGGAAGAGGCGAAGGGTTGGAAATGGCCGATAGCAGCTTGGTTAGTTAGCTCCAGCATGTATCATTTCTGGATGTTGCTTCTGCAAAGGTCTCGAAAGCATGCCTTTCGGTTGGACTGCTGCTATGGAGACAGGTCTGGACCCAGTTAAGTGCCGTGGGTAATTTATGCCAAATCAGGAACAAAAACGGCGGGTGAAGAGTTAGTGCAGATGTGGCATGGCTTTGTACAATGTTGAAGTCTTAGCGGCTGCACTTCGTTTGAAGTCGACAGCGGTAGTTATTCCCGGGCCTCTCCCGGGAGGGTGGTGATACTGTGATAGTCACCAGGCTGTTCTTTTTTTGAAGGGGTGTATGGCTCGCCACATTGTTAGTTGTACTATAGGATTTCTCTTCTTGTAACTGATTTTTTCTGCAAGCTGGTCATAAACATGCCACAGCCAAGTGGCACACCTCTGTTGAATTAATTTTGATGTAGGACTACAAGTTTTGTACTAGTGCACAATACATTTTGAGGAGTTGTCGCTTTTGGCTGTATGGTTGAACTAAACTAGGAAGTGAGCGCGCGGCGCACGCCGCGCCCGTAAGATAATACCAATAACTGCGAGAGATGCGTCGCAATTCTGTTAAGTAGTGGCAATAGAAAGGTGCATTACATACAGTTAAGAGTTGGCCTATCCATAAAACACGGATATAACACAAGGGCAAATCAAAACCAATCTATCTTTTAACTGCATAACCTGAAACAAACCATCATTCATAAAGTTAGCTCGGAAGCCTGAACCACACATTTGGTGGTAGGTAAGTAAACAACGTGAACTCACTGCATAGTAGGATATTATAACATTTTTAGTCGTGGATGATAAAACAATATAAACTCACTACATAGTACAGTTGTAGACAAAATGTATGATAATTCATTACAAACAACTTCAGTGTAGAGCACAGATTATGAGCTAGCTACGAACATAAACCACAAATAAGTCCACATACAACTATCCTTATTACCAAAAAGAACTCCGGTACAGGCTACCGATACACAACAGAGTATAACAATGGTATGCTCACATGAAGCTCTATAAAGAGCAGATGCATAAAAGGCTTTGCCCGCCATCACCATGGAGTGTCAGTGGCACGATGGCCACTTCATGTAAATAATGAACCGTCCTTTGAATTCTTTTCAAGCAATATAGTATTACACCGTTGCTTGAATTCTTGTCAAGCAATATAGTATTACACCGTTGCTTGAATTCTTGTCAAGCAATATAGTATTACACCGTTGCTGTGTGTGCACTATGGGTTTTAATTTGCATCAGTTAGATATTGATTTGTCTTGGACGAAATGATGTCTGACAGCACTGTAACCAGTCCAACAACATCTAATTAGGGGTTGAATTAGTGTTAAATTCGGAATCTAAAAACCGAGATGAATGAAAAGGAACAGTGGTTAATAACAGAGCATACATAATTTTAACAATTGTTCATTGAATACCTGACATAAGGGTACCATTGCCTATGCAGGTATGCAGGACATCGAAAGGCTGCGCATCATATGCAAGCAGTGGAAAGTTTTCAGGCTTTCATAACAACTTTGTGAATTTTTGTCAGCTATAGGTTATTTTGATCCGGTAAGGGTGGTGGTTTGTTGCCTCGTATTTTTTCCGAGCGGTTGCAACAATAAAAGACTTGAGCATATAGATTGAGCTTTTCCTTCATATATTCCCTGAACTGGTCTATCCGGTTTGTGTTCCCCTGATATAAAAGAAAGCAAGAGCAATGAATCTATCTCATACAAATAATAATCGAAAGAATCTATATTGTTTAAGGGAAAACTTCAGTGGTATATAGTCCAGTAAGTCAAATTTCATGTTGCACTAACAATAGTGAGTAAGCTCTCTTTTCTACAAAAGAGCAACAGGAGTACTAAATGTGTTATGTTTGAAAGAATAATCCATGGAAGAAATGTGAATAAATGTAGAGCAATATCTTTTTTCTTACCATCAGCTGGTACTGGTAGTGCAACTTTGCATCTTTTTAGTCCTTGCCTCATCGTTCTTAAAGTAGGTCAGCTTATTCTCATACCAAGTATGTTTGTACCTTCAGCTTATTAATTTTATTCTCTGAAATCAAGAATGCAGACGACACATAAGTCCAGGCATGAAGGAATGAAACAAACATTGATGGAAGCTGTAAAGTTGGAACTTGTATGGGTGATGAAAGTAGTCAATATAGCATGTCTGAATTATGAACGCAAAAATAAATCATAAATAAAGGTGGCAGGGTATGTATGTTCTATATATTTTCGAAGATACAATTCAGAGATTTCGTGTGCTCTAATATATAGAGTATTACTAATACTTCCACTCTACTCTAAAATAAGTGCATCATCCTACTTAACATCGAAGTTCAGGCATCATACTGATCCAGAATATATTCTTGATGAGAAAAATAACATGTGCAGATAGTTCTCTTCCCTTTCTAGATATAAAACAGTGCCTTTCCTCTTGATTCTTTCTGAGCCCAGAGGAACCAAAAGTATATGCTGACCTGCAGGGCTTAAAAAAGCCACAAAAGTGTCCCATAATCTTTTCCCAACAAAGAAGTGGATCTTCTCGTATAGACATGGACTATCCGTAGGACTGTCTACAAAATTTGAGGAAATAATTTAGTATCATTTGTGTCATGTAAAAATAAAAAGATCAATGAGGAATCACAGGAATACATGGGAAAAAGCAATCGCCTGCAAAACTATGTATCGATCTCAGTAATAAATTTAGTATAACATTATTCCGAGTAAATAATTCAGTCTACATGTTAATGGAAAGTAAAACCAAATATATGCAGCACAACTGTAATATAATGAGAAAAAAGAGATGGATTCCTCTTGAGACCAAAGTGCAATCTTTCCGACGTAAAAGCTAATGTGGTATTTTCAATGCCAATTAAAGAATCTCTAAATCTTTATTAGTTTAGCCTGACCATTAAGACATGAAGAAACCGTTGCAGATATACGAAAACAAATACTTCATAGAAACAGAACCTCCTAATTATTTTTATTAGAAGGTTGAAATTTCCCCAGTACTGAACGTTCATCTATTTCATACCCCTGTGGGTAAAGATGTTGAACTGATAAAACAAAAGCTATTTATGTAAACACCTTATTTGGAATATGCTGAATCGTTATTCAATCGATCTGCACAAATTACATGAGACTACCTAAAATATTCATCACTGACTGGTTGGAGATCAGTTGACAAAAAACAACATGACTCAGAAATTCACAAACTGAATACCTCACATATCCGTATTGGAATCAGCCTAGCGTCCCCTCCATGAAATTATGTAGTAAGAATTTTCATTTCCTACAGGAATAAAATAAAACCAAATTGAAACAGCAAAAAAAAGGAGGAACGCACCATGTGGCGTTGCCACATCGGGGACAGCTCCGTGCACTTCTCCCCCCACATCATCCTCCTGCACCACATCCCTGTCGCCGCCCTACTCCTCCGCCTGAAAGCTCCCCGTTGAGCAATTCAGCACCACCGCTGCGGCCGCCACCAATTCTCACTTCCGTCCACCAGCGCCAACCCCGCCAAGCCTGGACCTCGCCGACCGCAGCACACGCGTCGTCGATGCCTCCATGGCCCCCACGCTGGTTCCTCTCAGATGGGGCTGCACCATGACACGGCTGGAGGTGCAGGGGTTCGGGGAAAGAGAGGAGGGCTCCCAGCTCCTCTGTATCGGGAGATAGAAGAGGCCAGAGCTACCAAGGAGGGGGAGGAGGGAGCTGCAACCGGTAGGGAAAATGCTGGCGGCGGCCATGGGGAGGAAGAGAGCAGTCTGGAGGTCTGGGCGTTTTTTTGGGAAGCCGTGGGAAGTGGGAAGCGGTGGGATCTCTGGATATTTCCAGAGGAGATAGATAGGTTAGATCCGCACCGCTTTGACTGCACGTAATATCCGGTTACCAGCTAAAAATAATCAAATAAAAAGGGGAATTGAGGCATTGTAGATGTCTAAGGTAACTTGAATATCGTGTCAAATTTTGATTGGATGGAAATGAACCATGAACAGTGTTCAAAACATTGTGGTTAGAGCAAAGAGGGTTAGCTTTGATATATAGTAAATATACTCCTAATAGGTTCTCCATTTTGTTGACTTGGCATACAACGCATGAATATTCATGAATTTGAATAAAATTGTTCATGGGAAGTGTATTTATTCAAGAATTGAGGCCACTGTGATGTTATTCATGCGAAGCAGTGATCAGTTAAATTTTTGTGATTCGTTTCTCCAAGGAGCTGGTAAAGCTCGAAATTTAGACGATTCTTGTACAAATTTAGACGATTCTTGTGATTCGTTTCTCCAAGGAGCTGGTATTGATTTAACATTCTAGATGTTGATACTTTCTTGTACAAACTTGATCAAAATTTAGACGATTTGACTTTGGAAAAAAACTAATACGTGCTATATTTCAGCATGGAGGGAATAGTGTAGATAGACAGAAGTTGCTGAGGGAAGCTGGCTGTCCTCACGCTTGAGAGAGGCACCGCAAAATCATGCTGCGCCGGCAAGCGTCTCATGGGTCGAGACTCGAGACTCGAGACTCGAGAGGTCCTTGCTGATGTGAACTTCGCGGGAGGAGTACTTAGGGCATGGCAAAATACGTAGCGTTAATTAACATGCTGCCCTGCATGATGGTGGCAGGCTGCCTGCAGATGAGGCGAGTTTCTCGTTCAAAAATAGATGGGAAAACGTAGGAGGGAAAAATAGAAGAAAAAAAGAAGAGAAGAATGCAAGTCGATGAGAAAGATAAGTTAAGTGAGAGAGGACAAAGGATGCCATTGGGAGGACAATGTAACTTGCAGCGTTGGGTGGAGATGAGCTTGAACACAGTGGTTTTAATATTTTTTTAATTCATACAACATTTTTTCGGAAATAAGTAAATGTGTCTCTGGAATACATTGAAACACTTATTTTTGAATGGAAGACAGCAAGTTCATACTGCCGCGCGCCACTGCTGCTGCCATTAGAGCATGCAAAATAAAAATCTCACAATATCACGAATACTATGAGATTTCTATTTTTCAAAATATAATCAATTTATGTGTTAAATAAAATAGTTATCTTGCAAATATTTCTGAAAAAACATAGTGCCATGTCATATTATTCTCGTAAGGGAGTGGTATATCATATTCTAGATTTGGAGCATGCAGCCCAACACCACATGAGGGATGCGGAGACGCCAAATAGTATGTTTAGTCCACAACAGAAAACCAATAAGAGTGATTACTTGCTTATAAGGCTCGCTGATGTGAGTAGTTTAACTATTTTTTGATTAGTTCTAACTGAAGTGTGGTATCACATGTTTTAGAAGTATCGGGATACAACCGATTCAAGGCATGGTACCACATTTTAACAACGATACCACTCAATTAGGATACGTTGTGTGATATTTATCGTTTCAGTTAGGTATGATCTTAGTATCATAAGATACTAGGATCTGTATCGTGACACTGGCAACCATGCTCATGCTCAAGCTGCATGTTGGTTGTACCTTCTCGATTCTTGTGCCCGCTCCCTTCACTTTTAGGCTAGCCATAGTGCTAGTATCATAGCTAGTATCATACACATTGATCCCACAAATATACTGATGTGGCAGCTAATTAATGAGAAGAGAGGATATTAGAGTAACATAGGTGGATACTGTATCATAGCGCATGCCAAACAAATCTTGTGCACATATTTGCATTGAGATTCTAAAAAGTAATAAATATAGCATAACTATGATACTACTTCATGATACTAACCACTATAGAGATAGTACCATACACAAGTATCATATGCAAGATACTACAACATGATACTTACCAGTATGGCCAGCCTCACCTGGCTGAGATTTTGCTAATATAAAATAGCTTACAGTCTTACAATACTACAATGTATTGTACTTGCTTTTATGCCATTCAAAAACCGTAATTTCTGTTCAAACTGAACATCCACTCAACATCGATAGTCTACAATTACATACTCTCTTTCGATCAATACATGCACTCTTTAACCAGCGGGCAGAACGCACATATGATGACCACGACGGCAACACCTCCGAATGAATCTGCCCCTAAATTACATCACCCATACTACTTCTGGAGCTATACTTCTGCGGTTCTGCCATTGTGCAACCGTTTCCTAAATAAGCAGAAAACCGGAAACTTTGCATGAGAGCTTAATTAATTAAAATAATGGGTGTGAAGATTAACTAGCCAGAGTGCATGCTCGCGTACCTTAAAGGTTTCGATGATGAAGACATTAGGCCATCCAACATACGGCAGATGGCTGTTAACATTAGACAGAACTCGATTAGACAATGCGATTTCATTAGTCGATCGAAACCTGAGATGTATGAGATGAGATAGTAACCCACGTACCCTGCAACCCGTCCGATAATGTCCTGCGGCTGAAGCCACAGCTGCCCGTCTGCGTAGAGGAATCGGTCATCCACTGAATTATTGTCCCCTTTAGTGAGGATCTGAATTTCTCCAGTGTCACGGAGCTCACGAACCTACAGTTAATTAATGATTTGAAAGAGGATGTTATTATCCATGTAAACTTACTCGAGCAAAACAAAATATGACCGTCTCCTACTTTATATAATGATGATCGGAGTGAGGAACATTGTTTGATTATCGTGCAGCAGGAGATACTAGCTATGGAGGTTGTTGTTGCTTACCTTGATCACACGATGGACGATTGGATGCTCACCGCCGGGAACTCTGAAAATAACGATCTCTCCTTCTCGGATAGGTTCGTTGCTCATGTTGTGCACAAACACCATGTCACCCTTCTTAAGCGCCGGCTCCATGCTCCCCGATATAACCACCATCGCCGGCGACTCGACGCCGGTTACCAGCATCGCTCCCTTGGGTATCAACATGAGCGACACAAGAGCAACAACTGCACATGCTAAATTTAGTTAAGGGTATATCGACGATCGGACGTGCAACTGATTTCAGCAGCACCACACCAGCAGATGGGAACATCGGTGCTGAAGAAAGAAGAAATAAAGAAGCAGGAACACGTACGGAGGAAGGTGATGCCTTCGGTGAGGAAACTGCGGATCTTCATAGCTGAATCAGGTAGCTCACTTCTGATCGGGTTTGGTTTTCCCGACGCACGTTATATCGATCTGTAGTACTGATTTTGCTTGTAGCTAGCTTAGCGCCTCTTGATCGTGTATATATAGGCCGAAGACCAGGCTCACGTAGTATGGCTCGGACAGTCGGACTCGATCACCGCACCACGCGCACGGGCCGGACAAGGACTATGCATGTTCGTACGGGATTCGGTTTCCGTGCATCCAAAACATATTTGTTGTCGTACCTGCTCCTGCTTATTGGTGGTGTGAGAGCAAGCAAGTGTGAGGCCAGAGGAGGGTGAGAGAACGTATTAGAATACCACAACGAAGCGAGAAGAGAGGAGGAAAAAAGAGAGATTGTTTCTGTTCATATAACTCAACGTTCTCTATTTAAATTGATGTTTGGAAGTTTAAACGTGTCTGGATTGGCTTTAACTTGGTGAGTTTGTTCATTACTTTGAGTACTTCGATTTTGTTAGCTCGTTTGAGATCTCGGTCAGTGGAGAATCAAATTTCTGAGAGTTTTTTTTGAAACAAAACAAAAGACTTACCATTTTTATTGATAAAGAAGTTTTTGAGTTTTACATTTCCATACTTGGCCAAAAGGCCAAGCCAAAAACAACCGAACACCTACTCTCACGGAATTACATCACTCAATGCTTTCGTTCCCGTCATACTCCACGTAGCAACCCCATCTTTGATCTTTGTTATTTCCATGTCCGTGGTGGAAGCTTTGTTTCGGAAAACAAGTGCATTTCGTTCCTTCCATATTTCCCATGATATCAACATAGCAAGAGAGGCCATGGCCTTTCTACCTTGCCTATGCTTATGGATCTCCGCCGTCCACCATTCTTTGATATTTCTTCTAGAATGCCAAGCACTTGGGTCAACATCATGTAGCCCTAGCCAATTTCAGAGAGATTTTGTTAGTTTGAACTGCTGCATTTTCAACACAAACCAGTCCTAGGAGACGAATAGCTCAGACATGCAAACAGTGTTCGTTTAAGCTGATTTTTGGTCACTATAATTTTCTGATTACCAAAGGGAACAAAACTATGATATCACTTCCTTTGTTGTATCTTGCATATTTTGGTTGCTCAGGCCAGCCCATAGGGCGGGGCAGAGGGGCGCTCGCCCTGGGCCTACAGGAGCGAGGGCCTCGGCCCAATATTTATTTACATTTTGATATATTTATACTTGTACTTAGGCTGTAGAGTATAAAATAATTGTAGAAAATATAGATGTCCTAAGATACAGTTTACCGTGCCTCTTACCAAACATTTATTTCAATATTTACGATTTAGATGTACCGTTTAGAATAATTCTATAAAATATACAAGGTCCAAGCTACAACTTACCGTGCTTTCACTCCAACTCCTGCTAACAAAAAAATATTTCAATACTTCTATTTTTTTCCCGTAGATACAATTTCTCTCTAGCCTCCCCAAATGTTCAGAACAACACCTTTGACCCTCATAATTTTTTTATGATTAATTTTAAAGATATATATGTATATACACGTGTACATAAGTAGCTATTGGTAGAAATAAGAATCATGTCATAGATCGCTCGATCAACAAAAATAAATATTTTCAAACGTCTTCTACAAGATTTCGAAGACCATGGATATTTGAAATGTAAATATTATTTAGTTTTCTATTGCATTACCCTAATATTTCTCTTGCCCAATACTAATATATTTTAAGTCTTTTGTGTGTGTGATGAAGATTGTTAAGGGGCTAGAACATCAATCGTGCTTAAACTTTACGTAATAAATAAAAATTTAGCATAAATAAATGTTTTACATTTTTTTTGGAGTAGGGGGGCATATGCCCCCTGCCCTAAGAAAACCTCGCAACTGTGAACAAGGGGCTCTTGATGTCGTTTCTCCCTAGGGCCTCCGAAATCTATGGACCGGCCCTGGGTTGCTGTTGTTGTTACTCGTTTGACATACAATGGGTCGATGACAATGTTTCGAACCATATCATTCACACAGAACATGCCCAAAGCTTATGTCAAAAATTGGATGAGTTGTGTATGCCCGCAGAGATGTACCAATTAGATTTTCTTATCAAGAAGTTGATGTGTTTAAGTCCAAGGAGGCACTCCAATTATAGATCATGTAAATGAATTTCAGGATATTACAAATCAGCTACCTTCAATGGGAATTACATTTGAATATGATGTGAGATCCTTGCAGCAACTTTGGATCATTACCATACACTTAGGAGACCTTCAAGGCCACCATGTACAATTCAGCACATAATGATGTTATCACTTGGAACCCTGTGAAGAGGAAAGTACTAAATGAAGAGTTCAGAAAAATTTATGATAGGGATGGTTCTTCCTCACACTGGTGACTCAGTCATGTGGGAGAAGCAATAGTAGATACCTGAGTAAGGGCGAAGAAACAAGTAGAAGCAAATCAAAAGATAAGTATGCTGATTTAGTGTGCCATCGCTGCCATGAGAAGGACCACATCAAGTGGCACTGTGAAAAATGGAAGAAAAATATAAATAAAGAAAAGGAGAAACAAGTTCAGATACAAGGAGACAATGCCAGTGACACCGAGGGAAGAATTACCGCATATGGGGTTTATTGGATGCAAGTCAAACAACTCCTTGTCTATCGCCATGATTCTGATATGGCATATCTTTGTTTGTATGAGGATGCATATGGGGTTTCTTGAATGCAAGTCAGACAACTCCTTGTCTATCGCCATGGTTCTGATATGGCGTATCTTTGTTTGTATGAGGATGCCATCATTCAGACAAAATCCTCTACAACTTTTTGAACAGTCTAATCACCTCTCCCAGTACGGAGTTCAACATGACTAACTTGGGAAAGGTGCACTATTTTCATGGTGTTGCAGTCAAGCGTACGGAGGATGGGTTGATTGTCTCTTAGGAGAAGTATGTATTGGAGCTTATCGAGTGCATGCACTCTACACAATGCAAATCACTGTCAACACCGGTTGAATTCACTTCAAATTTGTGGGCCAATGATCCTATTGACAACACTTTCGAATATCACAGCATCGCTAGTGTTTTATGCTACTTTAACTTCAATCGCTTGGATATATCATATACATCTCATCACATTTATTTACACATGCATGACTCTCGTGTCAGTCATTTGCTCCTTGTTAAGCATGTTCTTCTCTACATATATGGGACTAAAAATTATGGGTTAACTCTATATCGGCACAGATCAAGCAAGTTGATCGCCTACTCTTATGCCGATTGGGTGGGTTGTCCTGACACCTCTCGCTCCATCCCTACTAATTAACCATGACCACCATCAACAAATGAATGCTGAGATTGATTTCCATTTTATTTGTGGTCGTGTTGCTATAGGCGAGGTAAGGTTTTTCACATGTCAAGTTTGTTACAGTTTGCAGACATATTCAAGAAGGGAAATTAACTTCTCCAACCTTTTTTATTTCGGGACAGTCTCAACATACAAAAGAGACCTCTTTTTGACTGATGGGGGTGTTAGATGTAACCAAATCATGTTTGCATATGATTAGATTTATATACAATTCCTTGTATAGAATATTGCTTTACGTGACTTTAAGTTAAGATACGGCTTGTTATCCTCTATTTGTACCTGAGCAATATGGCACGGTTAATCGCCAAATACAATATTGTTTGTTTCGAGAGTTTAATATGTTTTGAGAATTTAAAGCTTTTTCGAATGATCCTATAAAAATTTAAGAGAATTTGATATACAATTCCAATTGTATAGAATATGTGCGAAGCCCGTTTAAGCGCGGGCCGTGCCAGCTCGTTTGGCCAGCTATAGCTAGCAGTCTGTCACACACGCTACAAAGTGAGCCGCAACACCAACACAGCAGCGCTCAACAAAAAAAAAAAAAGCAGCGCTGCTGCCAACATTGACCCTAGTCACCGATCCCCTTTCCTCTCCTCGCCGGCGGCCGCCCGCCATGGCCTCGCCGGCGGCGTCAATCGCCGCTCGTCGGGAGCACATCTCGCTCCCCGCAGACGAGATCCTGGAGGAGATCTTCCTCCGCCTGCCCACCCCGGAGACGCTCGCCCGCGCGTCCGCCGCCTGCACCACCTTCCGCCGCGTCATCACCGACCGCCTCTTCCTCCGCCGCTACCGCAAGCTCCGCCCGCCCCCGCTCCTCGGCCTCATCAGCGACAGGGGCGGCGGCTTCCACCCCGCCGAGGCGCCGCACCCCTCCGCGCGCCTCGCCCGCGCCCTCCTCGACGCCGCCGACTTCACCTACTCCTTCGTGCCCAAGCCCAGGGAAGGCTGGCTCAGCCCCTGGCACCCGCGCGACGTGCGCGACGGCCGCGTCCTCCTCGACTGCAGGGTCCCCGGGAAAACCTTCAGGACCGCCTTCGCGGTGTGCGATCCGATCTCTCGGCGCTACGTGGTGCTGCCGCCCGTGCCCGACGAGGACATAGCCGGACGCCCTGCTGAATTGGCGCCCGTCCTCGCGCCTGTGGGCGAGCACGAGGATGAGAGGTCATTCAAGGTGATATGCATGGTGCACTACGAAACCAGGCTGGTTGCATTCGTCTTCTCCTCCGTCGCCGGGCAATGGTGCATATCTGCGTCTCCCACCTGGAGTTCTCTGGGCACGGGCCGTCCCCGCGGGTTCCGCAACAGCTCTGATCCAGACGGATGCCGTGGCTTGTCGAGTTTCGACTGCGTGCGCGGCTGCTTCTACTCCGCTTCGCCTTGGATGGACAAGTTCCTCGTGCTGGACACGCGGAGGATGGAGTTTTCCGTCATCCACGATCGCGATGACGTCTACAAGATGCTCAGAAATATGCTTGACCTGCCAGCTGGACAACACAGGCGCCGGCCTGGCCAGACCAGAAGTCTGCCTGGCGTTGTCGGCGGAGAAGGATCCCTTGAGCTGCTTTCTCTTGTTGGCGCTCACAATCCAAATGCCTCGCCACGTGTCTACCATTCCTCTCAGCAAAGTAACGGCGAACCTTGCAAGTCTCAGCGGATGAATATTATACCGTTGTGTGGCTCGTATGACTATTTTACCGTGGGCGCAGCGGAGGGGTTCTTGTTCCTTGGAGCCACTAAAGAAGATCGGGTGGGTCAGTATCATGTGGACATGGTGGTCGCACATGACAATCACTACGATGAAACTCCGTTGATGGAGACTTGGGATGTAGACTATTTTTCAGTGGAGCTCCGGACTTCAGAAGTTACCAAGATTTGCACGATGAAGAAGTCATACTTCAACCATGAGCGTGTCCACTCCTACTTTGGCTACCCACCATCGTTGTCAACACCGACCATATGAAGTGGTAAGCTTGTTGTCATACTATTGCACATTTTCTTTACATTCTCCTGTGAAGCGATAAGGCTTTTTTTGGTATGTTTTTTGGTATGTTTACTATCCTCATTGTTCATATACGAAGCTATTGATTTATTCTATTGGGAAAGAACTTGTCAAAGTAGTGAAGGTTGCCATGGCTGTTTTCCCTCCTGTTTAGAATTGCCAATCAACTGCGCAAATAAGGAAAAATTCGTGCCAGATAAGTCATTTATGTCTCACTAAATTTGCATAACCTATAGAGTATTTTATTACCTTCAAAGAACAGGGAAAAGCTTTACAAACATAAACTGACAATAAACTTGTAATATTTGGTCTTAAAAATCTCCATAGAAAAATGTTTGGAGGAAAATCATAATGAAACGCCACCTAATGGAAAGCACCTATTTTAGATCAACCTAAACTAAAAACATTGCAATCCCTTTTGTACACCTTCTCCTCTTGTCAGTGTAGTGCCTTAGGTGGCAAAATCTCAGGTTGGTCCATAGAAAACAGAGGTAAGGACCCATGCCAGGGGCACGTATGCCAGTATTCATTCACATCAGTCCAACAATCTAACCCACTGGTTTTGCAAAAAGAACCAATTCTGGTTTAAAACCCTTGGGGCACGTATGCCAGTATTCATTCACATCTGTCCAACAAGCATAACCCACTGGTTTTGTAGAAAGAACCAATTTTGGCTTAAAACCCTTGGGGTTTCCCAGGTAGACCACCTTGATAGTAATCCAGACACGTTGGTCCTTGTGTCTGAGTTTTGCGTTTTAGGCCTTAGTGTTTTGCATATCATTCAATGGAATTATTGATGTTCTAAACAAGAGTGTCGCTTAACCTACGGATTAGTTAGTTAATGCTTGAGGGCCTTGAAGCTTTTTATTTGCCATGCAAAAGCTAATACATTGCTTTAAAGCTGGATTATGTGTCCCTGAGACACCTGAAACATGAATTAGCAGCTTGCTATATTGCTCCAAAACTGTCATAAGTTGACTCTGGGGCTCTTTCAAGGCATGAATGAGCATACTGTACTTACCGATTGTGCACAAAAGGCCTTACCTTAAAATTGCGTCCACATTGTTTTATTCTTCATTTTAATTATTTATATCTGCAGGGATGAACTCACTTTGCTTTTGAGATTGGGCCGTCCAGGGAAAATGGTGCTGCAAAAATGCTGGCTTGATGCAGTAACGTTGATTAGCATAGAAGATAGTCATATGTCAAGCGCTTTTTTGTAAGCCAAGGTGACTTTGTCAATAATGTTGGGAAACATAATAATGTTGTTGTGCTGAGAGAACTCCCCCTATACCAAATTACCAATACTATATAAGAGACATGTTGTTGTTTTGTGAGAATCGCTACTTATTATTGTACTGAATCAGCTCAACAAGTTAATCATCTGAAATAGCTTTTATGCTCTAGGCAGTCCCTCTTTGGGATCTTTAGATTATAGGAATCAAGTTGGAAGGAATTCTATAATTCTCCTGTGGAATAGCTTGAGCTATATGAATTTTGAGAAAATCGGACATAAGTTTAGACCTCGTAGAAAATCCATTTTTTTGCCTACATGAACCTCATCTGAAGAGATTTTCTGTGTTGTTAAGTAATCTGTGCCATTTCAATCCTAGTTTCTTTTTCTGCTTGTGTTTTTTGAATCATGCATTCTAATATACATGTTTGTCGTCCATTTCTAAAGTAATACAAAGATTTGAGCAAGCTCCTTACAAAAATTATTTAGTCAATAAACAATGCATTTCAAATTATGATTGAACAATGTACTTCAAATAATTAAGTTGTAATTCTTGTGGTTGTGGCTGCAAACTGCATAATCATGGAGCTTAAATAAAATGTAACCGACTTGAATAATTGATCGTACCATCTAGCGGTTGTGCCAAAATTAATTGGTCATGTGAACTTATCTGAAGTGTTTGGTATATATATATATATATATAACACTATTCTGCAACCGGTTGCAGAATAATATTCTGAGCACCGACTTGTACTTCCCTGAACACAAGGTTATACTTCCCGGATAACAGGGTTCAACTTTCTGTCGAACTTACCTGAACTTCCCGTTTTCTTCAGAGGTACTGATTATACCTCGAGTTTCTCAACCATTTGTCGGAACTATGCAAATGATATACCGTTGGATAGATAATGAAAAACCGCAACTTTTTCATGTTCACACTTTTCACAGATTTTGCACGGTTTAAATTTAATTTTGAAAATACGAAAACACTTCTATATGGCCAGAAAATGAACTTTTAGTTCGATTTTCGAATCGCTTATCGAAACTGTGCAAATGATATACCGTTGGAAAGATAATGAAATTGCGCAACTTTTTCATGTTTTAAGTTTTTTCAAAATCCTCACAGTTTTTGAACAATTTTGAAAATACCGAAATTCGGACGTACTCAAAAACGAGCGGACAGTAATTTGGATGAATTTTTTCAACCGTTTGTCGGAATGATGCAAAATGATATGGCGTTGGAAAGCTATGGACTAGGCGCAACTTTCTTATTCGAATTATTTTCTCTAATTCCTTACAGTTTAAGAGAATAACTCGAATTACTCTCCGCCCGTTTTATGTGACGGGCACCAAATGATTTCCCCGCGATTTCCATTCGGAATATTTAAACAATGGTAATGCTATACGGTTGGAAAGCTGTCAAAATGGCGCATCTTTTTTGTGTTTACCATTTTTGCCAAATCCGAACGGTTTAAAACTAATTTTAGAAGTTTTGAAATCATGTTTCCGGTATATTTTGTGGGATAACGGTTTGAATTTGATGGCTTAGATCCATTTATTTGTTGTAAATGTTGTAGGTAATGAAATTAGACATATACTCTACCATATAAAGCTTTTGGTGACAATGATTGAAGTGGTTGGTGATCAAATCAATGAGATTTGAACAATAGATTTCCGCCCGGTAAAAACAGAGCATTGAACTTCCCTCGACACGAACTTGCACTTCTAGGGAAATGCGGTTGTACTTCTCGGCGCTGTTTCACGAAAGTGTTCAGTAAAATGACTATAAGTTTCTCATACGGTGTTCGTTTGAGGTCCATGGCCACACAAAATGCTCAGCACAACCACGCGCATCTGAACTTCCCACGACATGTCCTTGTACTGCTTGGCCTTCGTGGTTGTACTTCCTGGAAATGTTTTGATACTAGTGTGTTTTACAAAAACTAGCATGTGTGCTTCAAAATGATAATGTTAGATTGTCCCTATATTCTATTTTAAGAGATTCTGCACTTCCCGGATCTTAATATTTGAACTTCACAATGTTGCTATGTGAACTTATGTGGGGGTATTTTCTTCATGTAATTACCGCTTGTACTTACTGTTGTCTCCGCCTGTACTTCTCAGAATCACTGCTCGTACTTCCTTGCAGATGACGGGATTATTTTGTTTTTTCTACATTTGGACTTTGTCGGGTTTCTTATACTTCCTATATTAAGTGGGTGTATTGCTCGTGTTGAATGGTTGTACTTCTCATTGTCAATTATATGAACTTCTTTACGGGTGATGGGATTATTATTGTTTTTTCCTATGTGAACTTAGCTGGAAGTATTTTTGTTTGAACACTTTTAATTCATGTAATTACCGCTTGTACTTCAGGTTGTATCCGCCTGTACTTCTCGGAATCACTGCACGTACTTCCTCGCAGATGACGGGATTATTTTGTTTTTTCTACATTTGGACTTTGTCGGGTTTCTTGTACTTTTCTATATTAAGTGGGTGTACTGCTTGTGCCGAATGGTTGTGCTTCTCGTTTTCAAGTATATGAACTTCCTCGCGGGTGACGGGATTATTTTTGTTTTTTGTACATTTGGATTTTGTCGTTTTTCTTGTACTCATGGGAGACAACGATGGTGGGTACCCTTGGCGATAGCTCATGGGAGACAACGGGGTATTTGTAGTTCTTGAAACTGGACTAGTGTAGTACATGCAATAAATCGAATGATTCTTATTTTCTTTCCTACTTTACCAAGGTCGTTTACTTCACAAAAAGTAAACACGTGTGCATCGATATTTTTGACAATTAATTTTATAAATATTTTTGGCCCCTTCTAGTGGGACATTTATTTTACATGTTTCTTGTACTTCCCGAAATAAATTTTTGTGTACTTATTGGGTAAAAAATTGTATAGTCTGGGCATTAATCTATTTTCATTCTTGGTGGACAAATTCAAACTCCTATGCTCAATGACTCACTCTAGCTGTGTACTTCACACAACTAACTTACGAGGGGTGCAGTTGTGTACTGCCCAGCAAATAATTCCTATGTTTCAGTTTACCCATCTATTCCTTTCTAGTATGACTGAGTTTTCGCCTGAAAGAAAAATAGAGAGCTTAGGTGCGGTGAGTGCATTGCAAACTTCAATCAAATTGCTTGATTTCATGGGTCTTGATTTCATAGGCGGTGGAAGTGAACTTGCCAGAAGTTTTAAAGCAAACGTCTGGGAGCCGACTTTTTTTAAGTGTACTGCTTTGTACAGTAAAGTTTCTGCATTACCAAAGCATCAACAACATTCACGACTGGCAAACAAACATATTTCCTATGTTGTTTTTGTTCTTCCCCAAAAGCACACAATTGTATTTTACACTGAATCGGGTGAATTTTCTCCACCACATCCTTGCTATCCTCTTAATTCTGCCAGCGGACACCTGCACTAAATCGGGTGAATTTTCTCCAGCACATGGTTGCACTTCCCCTCCACGGACACCTGCACTGCCGCAGAGTGCACGAACTGAACCAGGACTGCCTATAGGATTCGTGTGCAGAAGTCATTATGGAGGCGAGCGAATCTGTGAGGCGGGGTGGCGTCATGGTGGTGCTCGAGCGTTGCCGCTTGCGAAGGGCAGACAGCAGCGATGCGGGATGCTGTCGAACGCTCACAGGGGACGCGCAGCAGACCACGCTAGCGGCACGAGGACGCGATGCCGCAAGTGGCACCGGCCGGCGGACAGGGAGAGGCACACCAGCATGCGCTGCAGCGAGGTGCGCAGGGCAGGGAACCAGTCGTCCGCGCGAATAGACCAGGCGGCGGCGCTCGCCTGGAACCAGCCGGCGGCGCGTGCATGGAATCAACCGGCCGCGCGCAGGTGAACCAGACATCAGCGGGGCGAGGTCGCGGGGCCAACGCGGAGAGAGCTTGGATTGCGGCGGCAGGTAAGGGCCCCGCACCTGGAGAACCCATGGGAGTCGACGGGATCGGGAGCACCTAGGGGAGGCGGCGACGGGATTGCCCGGGGCGGCGCAGGGGAGCTGGGATTACGTCGCCAAGGCCAACCAGGGGAGGCGGCGACGCGCCCACCTTGGGCGGCGCGGAGGATCTTGTCCGGCGGCGGGAGCTAGTCTGGCGGGAGCACGGAGATGAGGTCGCGGGGATGGTGGCTAGTTTTTTCCGTGTCTAATTCGGTCGGGCCTATATAAGGTGGGGCTATTATTCTGAGCACCGGTTGCATAATAGTGCAACCCTAAGTATATATATATATATAAGTTCATGTAAAAAGAACAAAGGTCTTTCGGGGCATATGTCTTGTGTTCATTCCGCAACCATGTTGGGAAGAACTCGATTCTGCATTCCTAACATGTTAAAATGTAATGAAACATCTTCATCATGCTATATGCTGAAAATTTCAGAGAGTTTAAATATGATAGTTTGTAAATATAATGTAGAGTCACACAGTCTTTTCTTTCAATGTTTTCTTATAAGGTGGAAATGCACAAATAGATACTGAAATAAATATGTATGAGCTCTAAAATTTTCAAGTTCAGAACCATTTAAAGCTATTTAAAGCATAGTGCTATGTTACAAAAATAAAGGGATCACGGAAATGTAAAATTGAGATGTCATGTTTTCTTGCTGGGCCTCAGTTCGTTGGCCGTGGTAAGACAACGATGACGTTTGCAAGGCAGTGGTGGCGCGCGTTGGTGGGCGGTGAACGATGGAGCGTCCGAGGTGGGTCTGCAAGGGTCGGGAGAAATACCTGTCGCTCTGGCTGACACCAACACAGTGACGCTCGTGAGCGCCACCCTTCCTTCCTGAAGGGAATTGGGTGATGCCCTCCTTCCTTGTCCTTGCGAGTACCACAGAAAATCCTAGGTCCAGCCCGGACAGCAGTGTCGTCGTTGCATTCCTTCTTAGAGGTGATGCTTGGTACACAGCTCATCAGAGTGCTAGGAACGTGGTGGGAATTCTACGAAGGGCGCAACGGTTGTGGTATCATCTTCGTTTTCATCGATCTGACATTTTCAACATCGGTTTTCTTTTCTTTCTTTTGTGTTTTTTAGGCGGCTTGTGCTGATGCTATTGTACCGTGTGGTTGCTATATTTGGTCAATAAACAATGCATCTCAAATGCATGATTAACTATTTTAGCCACATTGTGTTTTCTTTCAATGTTTCCTTCTAAGATTTCTGGAGATGCACATATGAGATTGATTTGAGTCTGTATCAGATTTGAAAATACATCTATAATTCTATATACTCCAGGAGTCCAGAAGTACATTTCTTTTGGATGCTTCATAGAATTTTGCGGGAATTTTAAGAAAAAACGGGTGGAGACATGTCGAAGAAAGAAATTTCTGCAGATTTGCAAATATTAGTGGTACCGTTCCTCTGGTCCAAGAATTTCTGCATGCGCACCGGCCCGCTCACACTTCCCCGACTGCTGCCTAGCACCTGACAAACCCTAGCCACCGATCCGGTGATCCCTACCTCCTCCACCCCGGCGGCGGATGGCCGCGCCGGCGCCTTACCTCGTCGAAGAGATCCTGGAGAAGATCTTGATCCGCGTGCCCACTCCGGCGGCGCTCGCCCGCGCCTCCACCGCCTGCGCCTCGTTCCACCGCATCATCACCGCGCGCCCCTTCCTCCGCCGCTACCGTAAACTTCACCCGCCGCCGCTCCTGGGGTTCGCCGCCGAAAATGGTGGCTTCGACCCCGTCCAAGAACCCCATCCCTCCGCGCCGCTTGCCCGTGCCCTCGCCGACGCCGCTGATTTCTCCTACTCCTATGTCGCAAAGCCTGACGAGTCTGTGTACATACACCCCCTGGTCTCCCTGCGACGTGCGCGACGGCCGCATCCTTCTCTTGCGCGATCGCTGGTTTCGCCGGACAACGCGGACCATCTTCAGAGAAGTCCTTGCGGTTTGCGATCCCTTGTCACGGAGGTACGTGCTACTCCCGCCCTTGCCTCTGGATGTGGATATGATATGACTATGCTGCAAGAGCATCTTCTCGGGTACGGACCTATCCTCGCCTCCATTGGCGACGATGAGGATGAGACGTCATTCAGGGCGCTCTGCTGGGCGAGCTACGAAAGCAAGTTCTTCATGCTTGTCTTCTCTTCCGCCGCAGGGAAATGGTGTATGGCTGCTTCTCATAGCTGGAGTTCATTTGGCACAATTGAAACATCTGGGAAATTCATGTTATTCCTTAAATATATCCGTGCCTGCCTGTACTGGACGGCACCTGAGGGGGACAAGCTGCTTGTATTGGACACTTGCACCATGGAGTTTTCGACTGTCAACATCCTCACCGGCTGCCATATGCAGCTTATAAATCTCCTGGACCAGAGCAAATGGTTATCATCCCTTGTTCTGGCTACAGAAGGAGCCCTTGAGATGTTTACTCTCATTCGGAATAGTAGTCTTAATGACTCATATTCTATTTATCATACCACTCAGCAAAATGACAGTCACTCTTCTGGCAAATGTGATCTAAAAAATGTTATACAGTTACCACGTCCATATTGGTATTTAACTGTTCACTACGGGAAAAACGCTCGTTGCCGTGCAACCACATTTTGCCGTGCGCTCGCGCACGGCAAAGAATACTTTGCCGTGCGAGGTAAACAGAAAACGCACGGCAAAGACCAACGCACGGCAAAGAGGACCTACGGCGCACGGCAAAGAAAAAGCGCACGGCAAAGCCTCAGCAAAGCGCACGGCAATGAAAGAAGTCACGGCAAAGAGAGGAAGGCGTTGCCGTGAGATGTTCTTTGCCGTGCGCCAGACCCATCCGCACGGCACAGGCTTCTTTGCCGTGCGCTGTGCACAGACACGCACGGCAAAGGCTGCTTTGCCGTGCACATTTTCCTTTGCCGTGTGCCTTGTGGTATTTTCTTCTTTTTCTTTCTATATTGTACTTATTTTAATGCTTATATTTTATTCTTGAAATATGACAAGTACCACATCTTGATTAATGAATGTTTATACTATATTTTTGCAATACGACAAGTACTCTAAGTCCTTACTCCCCTCCAACATATCAGGGTTTCGGCGTAAACAAACCGCGTTCGGGGAATCTTCCAAGTGCTATCGCCTGAAAGAGAGGAATGCCACACAGCCTTGCACCATTTGGTGAATCACACCTTCCAACACACTTTCACACATATACTAGGTCCACATGCAAGTGTTGGTGGCATTCCGGTGCTCCGGCGGTCGTTCCCCCCCCGAAAACGGCGGTATGCGTGCCTCGGGGGGTCTACCCCCCTAGATTTCACCGCGCGAGGTTCCACCAACATACTTTTTGATAGGTTTAGTTTTGTTTAGGCCATATACACATGGAAAGCTAGGTTTGACACACTTTGGCACACTATAGCCACCGGTATACCCGCAGCGGGACACTTCGACCTACAAATCGAGGAATCTTCCAAGTGTCGTCGCCCGAAAGAGAGGAATCTCACACATGGGAGCTATGCCTTGCACCATTTGGTGAATCACACATTCCAACACACTTTCAAACATATCCTAGGTCCACTTGCTAGTTTTGGTTGCATTCCGGTGCTCCGGCGGTCGTTCCCCCGATAACGGCGGTCTGCATGCCTCGGGGGGTCTACCCCCCTAGATTTCACCGCGCGAGGTTCAACCAACATACTTTTTGATAGGTTTAGTTTTGTTTAGTCTATATACACATGGAAAGCAAGGTTTGACACACTTTGGCACACTATAGCCACCGGTATACCCGCAGCGGGACACTTCGACCTACAAGTCGAGGAATCTTCCAAGTGTTATCGCCCGAAAGAGGGAAGCTCACACATGGGAGCTATGCCTTGCACCATTTGGTGAATCACACCTTCCAACACACTTTCACACATATCCTAGGTCCACATGCAAGTGTTGGTGGCATTCCGGTGCTCCGGCGGTCGTTCCCCCGAAAATGGTCGTCCGCGTGCCTCGGGGGTCTACCCCCTAGATTTCACCGCGCGAGGTTCCACCAACATACTTTTTGATAGGTTTGGTTTTGGCTAGTCCATATACACATGTAAAGCAAGGTTTGGCACCATTTGGCACACTATAGCCTCCGGTATACCCGCAGCGGGACACTTCAGCCTACAAATCGAGGAATCTTCCAAGTGCTCGTCGCCCGAAAGAGAGGAATCTCACACATGGGAGCTATGCCTTGCACCATTTGGTGAATCACACATTCCAACACACTTTCAAACATATCCTAGGTCCACTTGCTAGTTTTGGTTGCATTCCGGTGCTCCGGCGGTCGTTCCCCCCCGATAACGGCGGCTCGCATGCCTCGGGGGTCTACCCCCTAGATTTCACCGCGCGAGGTTCAACCAACATACTTTTTGATAGGTTTAGTTTTGTTTAGTCTATATACACATGGAAAGCAAGGTTTGACACACTTTGGCACACTATAGCCACCGGTATACCCGCTAGCTGGGACACTTCGACCTACAAGTCGAGGAATCTTCCAAGTGTTATCGCCCGAAAGAGGGGAAGCTCACACATGGGAGCTATGCCTTGCACCATTTGGTGAATCACACCTTCCAACACACTTTCACACATATCCTAGGTCCACATGCAAGTGTTGGTGGCATTCCGGTGCTCCGGCGGTCGTTCCCCCCCGAAAATGGCTGTCTGCGTGCCTCGGGGGGTCTACCCCCCTAGATTTCACCGCGCGAGGTTCCACCAACATACTTTTTGATAGGTTTGGTTTTGGCTAGTCCATATACACATGTAAAGCAAGGTTTGGCACCATTTGGCACACTATAGCCTCCGGTATACCCGCAGCGGGACACTTCAGCCTACAAATCGAGGAATCTTCCAAGTGCTCGTCGCCCGAAAGAGAGGAATCTCACACATGGGAGCTATGCCTTGCACCATTTGGTGAATCACACATTCCAACACACTTTCAAACATATCCTAGGTCCACTTGCTAGTTTTGGTTGCATTCCGGTGCTCCGGCGGTCGTTCCCCCCCGATAACGGCGGTCTGCATGCCTCGGGGGGTCTACCCCCCTAGATTTCACCGCGCGAGGTTCAACCAACATACTTTTTGATAGGTTTAGTTTTGTTTAGTCCATATACACATGGAAAGCAAGGTTTGGCACCATTTGGCACACTATAGCCACCGGTATACCCGCAGCGGGACACTTCAGCCTACAAGTCGAGGAATCTTCCAAGTGTTATCGCCCGAAAGAGGGGAGCTCACACATGGGAGCTATGCCTTGCACCATTTGGTGAATCACACCTTCCAACACACTTTCACACATATCCTAGGTCCACATGCAAGTGTTGGTGGCATTCCGGTGCTCCGGCGGTCGTTCCCCCCCGAAAATGGCTGCACTGCGTGCCTCGGGGGTCTACCCCCCTAGATTTCACCGCGCGAGGTTCCACCAACATACTTTTTGATAGGTTTGGTTTTGGCTAGTCCATATACACATGTAAAGCAAGGTTTGGCACCATTTGGCACACTATAGCCTCCGGTATACCCGCAGCGGGACACTTCGGCCTACAAATCGAGGAATCTTCGAAGTGCTGTCGCCCGAAAGAGAGGAAGCTCACACATGGGAGCTATGCCTTGCACCATTTGGTGAATCACACATTCCAACACACTTTCAAACATATCCTAGGTCCACTTGCTAGTTTTGGTTGCATTCCGGTGCTCCGGCGGTCGTTCCCCCCCGATAACGGCGGCTCGCATGCCTCGGGGGTCTACCCCCCTAGATTTCACCGCGCGAGGTTCAACCAACATACTTTTTGATAGGTTTGGTTTTGGTTAGTCCATATACACATGGAAAGCAAGGTTTGGCACCATTTGGCACACTATAGCCTCCGGTATACCCGCTAGCGGGACACTTCGACCTACAAGTCGAGGAATCTTCCAAGTGTTATCGCCCGAAAGAGGGGAAGCTCACACATGGGAGCTATGCCTTGCACCATTTGGTGAATCACACATTCGACCACACTTTCACACATATCCTAGGTCCACATGCAAGTTTTGGTGGCATTCCGGTGCTCCGACGGTCGTTCCACCCCGAAAATGGCTGTCTGCGTGCCTCGGGGGGGTCTACCCCCCTAGATTTCACCGCGCGAGGTTCCACCAACATACTTTTTGATAGGTTTGGTTTTGGTTAGTCCATATACACATGTAAAGAAAGGTTTGGCACCATTTGGCACACTATAGCCTCCGGTATACCCGCAGCGGGACACTTCAGCCTACAAGTCGAGGAATCTTCGAAGTGTTATCGCCCGAAAGAGGGGAAGCTCACACATGGGAGCTATGCCTTGCACCATTTGGTGGATCACACATTCCACCACACTTTCACACATATCCTAGGTCCACATGCAAGTGTTGGTGGCATTCCGGTGCTCCGGCGGTCGTTCCCCCCGAAAATGGCTGTCTGCGTGCCTCGGGGGGGTCTACCCCCCTAGATTTCACCGCGCGAGGTTCCACCAACATAATTTTTGATAGGTTTGGTTTTGGTTAGTCCATATACACATGTAAAGCAAGGTTTGGCACCATTTGGCACATTGTAGCCTCCGGTATACCCGCAGCGGGACACTTCGACCTACAAGTCGAGGAATCTTCCAAGTGTTATCGCCCGAAAGAGAGGAATCTCACATATGGGAGCTATGTCTTGCACCATTTGGTGAATCACACCTTCCAACACACTTTCACACATATCCTAGGTCCACTTGCAAGTGTTGGTGGTATTCTGGTGCTCCGGCGGCCGTTCTCCCCCGAAAACAGCGGTTTGCGTGCCTCGGGGGTCTACCCCCTAGATTTCTCCGCACGAGGTTCCACCAACATACTTTTTGATAGGTTTAGTTTTGTTTAGGCCATATACACATGGAAAGCTAGGTTTGGCACACTTTGGCACACTATAGCCCCCGGTATACCCGCAGCGGGACACTTCAGCCTACAAGTCGAGGAATCTTCCAAGTGTATCGCCCGAAAGAGAGGAATCTCCCACAAAGCACAACCCGGTCCTCCGTTACAATGCCGCCAACAATGAAGATGTACCCAAGCTTAGCATCTTCATAGGGCTTGGCGGCAAGTCAAGTGGCTCGAAGCCGTACACAACGAATTTACATGAGCGGGAGTTGATCCACTCATATGTCTTGAACACCATGGTGGAAGTGAAGCCGTACATCAAGTAAGTGCTAACCATTTAGTTATTCGCAAACATTCATCGTATGTTCGTGGCTAACTCTTCCTCCGTTCATTCTTATAGACAATTCACGGCTAAATATTGGAGGTATACCCACAGGGATCCTACCTCGGAAGAATCCAAGGATATTTTCGATAAGGGCGGCGGTCACGGTTTCAGTAGCTGGTTCTGTGGTTTGGTACTATCCTATCCAAATTTGTTTGTACACTGTCGACATTTCGGCCGACATTTCTTGTTCTAAACTTGTCGTCCTAATCTTGTAGGCAAGAACTGACAAAGACATGAATCCCTTGCTACGAAAAATTGCTAGGGGCTTCAACCATTCCGTCGACTCGTTCAATTCTTATGACGTGAACGGGTATCGCTTCCGGACCCATCAATACACAACAAGCCGTCCAAACAAGAAGACAATAAATAGCGGGGTGGTATGTCAAGGTGATGATGGACTCCATTACTATGGAAGAGTCGAGGGTATATACGAGCTGAATTACGGGTTTGACAAAGGGCTAAATCCCGTCGTATTCAAATGCCATTGGTTCGACCCACGTCGCGTGAGACGGGATCCTGAAATTGGATTGGTCGAAGTTGAAAGAAGCTCTGTTTATAAGGGAGAGGACGTGTACATTTTGGCCACCCAAGCCTTCCAAGTATTCTATCTCCCGTACGCGTGCCGAAACCCGACCAAACGTCTACATGGATGGGATGTTGTGATGACGGTTCCTTCACGCATTAGGCCACCCCCGCCAAACAAGGACGATTACCGCCGCGTAGACCCCTCAACAAGGACTCGTTGATTTTTATCAAGAAGAAGGGCTCCCCGGTCATTTCACTATCGACTTGTCGGCCGTTGTTGATAACATGGTCGTAGACGATGAGCAAGAAGAAGATGCGGTTATGGAGGAAGACAATGAAGAATATGAAGCTGAGGATGTGTGTGCCGTAGAAGACCTAAGTTTGCTCGAGGCGTTCAAAGCAGGCATTGACCTAGATCCAAATGGACCACCTCCAGGTTTCATCGATGATTATTGGTTCGCTGAGCCTGATGATGATGAAACATGTGGTCCAAATACGGATGTCGACATAGGCTACTGATCTATGTAGTTGTAATTGTGAGGCTATCCTATATATGTACTGAACTATGTGTTATTTGTAATAAACTATGATCTATGTAGTTGTACTTGTGAGGCTATCCTATGTACCTGAACTATGTGCTATTTGTAATAAACTATGATCTATGTAGTTGTAATTGTGAGGCTATCCTATGTACTGAACTATGTGCTATTTGTAATAAACTATGATCTATGTACCGAACTATGTGCTATTTATTGTTGATTTCACTAATATTCATCTGTTTACATTGCATACTAATAAACCACTCTTTTCATTGTGTTTGCAGGTGATTGAAACATGCCGCCAAGAAAAAGAAAGGGAGGTTTCAAAAAGAAGATCAAGGCCGTGGCTGAGCTTGTGGGACTTTCGAGTGGTTCGTCGTCGCAGACACGTCCTCCTAGCGCTCCTCCTAGCGCTCCTCCTAGCCCTCCACCACGGAGGAAGAATGCCCAGCCACGGCGACTTCGTACCCCTTCTCCTAGTCCTCCCCCAGCCGAGGATGATGACGAGGAGCAGTGGGGTGGGGAGGACGAGGAGGACGGTGAGGAGCACGGTGGGCAGGACGAGGAGGCCGGTGGGGAGGACAGGTGGGGAGGACGGTGGGGAGGACGGTGGGGAGGACGGTGGGGAGGACCTCGAGGAGGATGAGGGGCTGGGGGTATGCCGCCGGAGCTAGACCCGACCCTAGTTTGGACTCCGCCGGCGGAGGAGGTGTACGTTGCAGCCGAGGAGAGGCTGGAACCACGGGACAAGAAGCCGTATAGGCGCGGGATTACGAAACTCCCCAAGCTAAAAACTTGGGCCTTCCGCGATGTTGTTCTCGTGCCCGCTCGGAAAGAGGTACATGCTGATTTTGGCATTCCATTATTGAAATTTTTATCATTATACAATTTTTTTATCACATGCATACTGATTTTGGCAATTCGTTGTGCAGCATGTTCAAGTATGGTGACCCGAGGAGGCTCCCGACACGTGAGTACTCGAACATCCTTGGAGGCCTAATTAGGAAGCATTTCCCTGGGATTGTCAATCTCCCTAGTGGTGGCCGCGATGTGGCTTGGACTTGGAAGCACTACGGCTACGCGGAAGATCCTAGCGGCAAGTGCGCCAACATGCAAGAGCGGGTTGTCCGCCACTTCTGGGTACGTGACTTTTGGCTTCTTAGCATTCAAACACTTCTTGGCTACCAATAGTTGCTCTAATTCATCTTATTTTACCTATGTGCATGGTTGCAGAAATACTTCAAGAGGGCTGAGGGCAAGGAAATTGCGTGCGACGTTGTCTTACACGAGTTGTGCAGGGTGAGGGTGACTGGCATGCACTACGAGGCACGTGTCCAAGTGCGTCCGCGACCGGCACGCCGAGCGCAAAGTTTGGATGAGTAAGGCTGATTGTCGGGATACGCTCATGGCACCATGGCAGTACTCGCAGGTATTAGCATCGATGTGTTATTTATTTCCGCATTTTCATGTACTTTATGTTCTAATAATGGGTCTATCTTGTGTATGTAGCACCCTCCTCAGTACGTCGGGGAAGACAGGGCGTGCTTTCTTGCGATGGTCATATGGTGGACATCCCGCGAGTACGCCCGGAAGCACGAGGAGGGCAAGCAGAAGCGTTCAGAGATGGGAGGTGGATCACATGTCCTGGGCAGCAAGAACTTGGCCCTTACCTTGCAGGATGAGGTGAGCAAGTGGTTTCTTCATTCTTTCGTTTTATGTTATTGCTAGCCCCGCAAGTGTCT
Source organism: Lolium rigidum (assembly GCF_022539505.1). Lineage (NCBI taxonomy): Eukaryota > Viridiplantae > Streptophyta > Magnoliopsida > Poales > Poaceae > Lolium > Lolium rigidum. The sequence continues at coordinate 48,490,048 of NC_061509.1, forward strand.
CCCTCTTCACTTAATTGCATGTACTCTTTTGCAGGAAGTGAAGACAGGCGTGGCACCAAACTTGTTTGGCTTTTTCCAAAAGTCGAAGACCGAGGAAGGAGCCGCATCCTGAAACGGGGTCCTTGTGGGTCAACGACCTAGCGGAGGGCCAGTGTGGCGCGTACCGCTCGAAGTTCAAGGACAAGCACGGCGAAGACGCCGACCCAACCACCGAAGAGTTTGACGTTGAGGTTGCGGTGCTTGCGGGACAAGGCAAGAAGGGTGGCCGCCTATGGATTGCCGACGGGTTAGTCGACCCAAGTACCATTCCATCTCTACGCCGGATCCGTCGTGGGCGTACGAGCGAGCAGCCTCGGGTAGAGACCCGCCCACGGGCTTCGGACCTAGCTATCGAGAAGTTACGGGTAAGTTCTTCGTCGATCCTCTACGCTTCATTACATGTTTTCCATTGCAATGTTACTGACATCGCGGCAACACAACGTAGGCGGAGATGGAAGAAAGGGAACGGAGGCACCAAGAGGAGCGAGATGCAGTCTGCGAGCAGCAGGTTAGGGAGAACATGCGGATGCAGCAGCGGATGTTGCAGCGGATGCAACAACAGCGGCAGATGTTCCAGCGAGATGTTCATGAACCAGGCCGTGCTGACTTCCCCACCGGGGAGTAGTGCTCCTAGCACGTCGTGTCCTCCTATGTTCCCCAACCGGGTAAGTGGTTAACTTAATATCTCCGTCTCAATCTTGTTTGTTGTCTAACCGAACTTTGGATATTGCGGATCCCCGCGCCTGATCCGGCTGTGATGGCGCTCCTCCGACAAGCGCCAAGTCGAGCCCGCCGACACCCGGCTTGACCGTCAACAATACGGGCATCATCCGGAGCCTGCAGCAGTTTCTAGGTGAGTTCTCCTACACTTCTAATTCTTCCATACCATGTCACTTGTGAATTTTAGCCATTCAACCATGTCAATTTTAGCCAAGTATGTTCAATTTTACCTATTCCATGTTAATTTTAGCCATTCCATGTCATCCTTAGCCATTATGTTGAATTTTAGCCATTTCATGTCAATTTTAGCGATTATGTTCAATTTTAGCCATTCCATGTCAATTCTAGTTCTTACATGTCAATTTTAGCCATTCCATGTCAATTCGAGTTCTTCCATGTCAATTTTAGCCATTCCATGTCAATTCTACTTCTTCCATGTCAATTTTAGCCATTCCATGTCAATTCTACTTCTTCCATGTCAATTTTAGCCATTCCATGTCAATTCTACTTCTTCCATGTCAATCCAAGTTCTTACATGTCAATTTTAGCCATTCCATGCCACTTATGCATCTATGAACTTGTAGGAGGACAAGGAGGTGGAGAAGGACAAGGAAGTGGAGAAGGACAAGGAAGTGGCGAAGGTTGATGTTGCTTGTGTATGAACTTGTTGTGGGACTTGGAACATTCTATGTTGGAGACTTTGTTGTTGATGTTGGACTACTTGTTGTATGAACTAATTATGTGACTTGGAACTATTGTATGGACTTTGTTGGACTACTCGTGTATGAACTTTGTTGTTGATGATGCAAATACTCTATATATTGTGCTATATGTGTATCTGGATGATTATTGGTATTTGTGAATTGCATATGCAGGGATTAATGTGGAAGCAGGGAAATTCTGGAATTTTGTCAGCATCTTTGCCGTGCACGTGCACACGGCAAAGAAAAAGCACACGGCAAAGGCCTTCTTTGCCGTGCACACACACACGGCAAAGAGCCTCCAGCTGTGCACTGCGCTGCGGCCTGTGTGCTGCTCTGTTTCTTTGCCGTGCGGGGTGTTGGTGAAGCACACGGCAAAGCTCACCCTGTGCCGTGCGGGTTGGAGGGGCAGCGCACGGCAAAGACCGCCGCACGGCAACCATTTCAGCTGCACGGCAAAGAAGTTTGCACGGCAAAGCTGGGATGGCGCACGGCAAAGCTGGGTCGCACGGCAAAGGCGTTGCCGTGCGATTTTCCCGCAGCACACGGCAAAGGCCTCTTTGCCGGGCGGGTCTTTGCCGTGCATTCTTTGCCGTGCACGGCCGCACGGCAAAGGCTTTGCCGAGCCTATTTGGGCCTTTGCCGTGCGTTTAGGCTGCACGGCAAAGCCCTGTTCTCCCGTAGTGGTTGGCGTGACTGGGGGATTCTTGTTCCTTCGACTTCGAGGCTTTCGAAAAACTCAGCCGCAGGGTTCACAAGCGGGGATCGAAGATTTATTTTCGCTGGATATCAAGACGTCAAAACCGACTTTGTGAAGGAGCACAAAACTCCTGTAGCTCCGCCAGACTTGCTCAACCGTACTTTGGCTTCCCACCATCATTGTCAAAACCGACTTTGTGAAGTGGTAAGTTTGTGTTCATACTAAGTGTTTGCATATATTTTCTTTCCATCTTGTGAAGTGGTAATCTTATTTTTATCATGTGTGTAGTATTTTTTATCCAAAATTTTCATTCACGTTATTGTTTTCTGCTACTGTGCGAACTTTTAGAGTAGTGAAATAGTCATGGTTACTTTATGTCCTGTGGAACAATTCTGAAGCTGACTTGGCATGTAAGGAAAAAAGTTTGTTTTATACTTGGAAAGGCATGTATGTCGGTATGTCCACTTGATCATTTTCTAGGTATTATTCTAACTTTGAAGAATATAAAAAAGAAAAATAAACAAATGTAAACCATAAACTATAGTATACTATGTGCAAGCCTAGTTCTGAATGTCGTGTGTGGAAAACAAAACTGTTACTATTTGGGAGTATCCGTAGGTAGTATATGTGGAAAAATCATTGGGAACGGCTCTCAGATTTGCCCACCTAATCTAAAGAAACCTAACCTAACGAAAAGAGGATTTTAACTTGCTCCCAATTGCTTAGGATTTGTTCATTCCTTTTTATCCAAGGGTTTAGATTGAACATGGGGACCTAATTCCTCCCATAAGGTAATAGGTCACCCGGGACATTAAATAGGCATATAGGCCTGTATATTTGGAAATTACCAAATAATAATGTGGCAAGAAGTCGTTGCATATGTGTATTATGTGTGCAACAATGCAAAACAACTTTTTTAAATAGATTTTTTTGACACGATTATATATGTTGATGTAACAAATTTTACTCTGTCATGTGCTGGAATATCAGTACTATGTTAGCTTAACGGTTAAATGGTTTTTGAAGCTGTGATATTCCAAAATAAAATGCATTGAAGTTTACCTCAAGAATACTGCATCTAAATATATAATAAACTTTGAGTGTGTATATTCATTTTTTATGTTTGGTAAATAATCTTATGTCTCACTGAAAGAATTAATGGTCAAGCTTCCACTTTCGAACTACAAAATAATTAATATGCAGTAGACTTTCTCCATGTAAATTACATGTTTCACATACTTTTTTCGAAGGCACATGTTACACATTGTAAATATGAATGACTAAATTGAAAACAAAAAAACATCAAGTTGTTATGGTATATATGGTTGTCTATTTAGTTCAAAGATACGTATAACTCAAATCCTCTCGATGAAGCTAAACTAATAGCTTGACCATCCCATGCGGTGGACAAACTCAAACTCAATTGCTATAAAAAGAAATGGCAGTCCCTCTACTCAGATCTTGGTCCCGAAGAGGTTGGCGTAGGTCCTGGCGCTCATCCTCGGTGTATGGGAGCGCGTGTTGGTGGCGGCGGTGTCCTCCTCTTCCGCCGTGAATTCGACCTCCTCCGGGTCTTCTTCCACCTCCATCACCTGGTAGCTGGATCCTCCTGAGTAGCTGGTGGTATCTGCTGCGCCGAGGTGGCGGTGGCGGTATCCGCTGCGCCAGGTGCGTGCACTGATCATCGCATCCTGGTCCAGCATCTTGTTCAGCAGCTTCTCATTGTCCTTCTTGAGCTGGACAGTCTCTCAAATAGTGCATCCCTCTTATCTACAAGCCACTCGATGAGCTTTTCTAGCTGCTGGTACTTTTTGTTGTTCTCCTTGAGGGTATGCTTGGTCCAGTCCAGATCGCGCATCTCGGCACGCAGCAGGGTCTCCACCTTGTAGACGTACCTCTCCATATCCTCGAACTGGATCTGCATCCAAGTCAGGCCCTCACGACCTCTCGAGGGTCCTCATGGGAAATACCTCAGAGCTGCGCTTCCCGAAGAACTGGCGACCGGACTCCTCGTCGATGCTGTCGCTGTGCATGTAGACGATGCGGGCTAATGCCTCCTGCATTGCCATCACAACGCCGTGATCCCAGTTCGGGTGCCTCTTCAAGTAGACCACCGTGTCGATGACCGGCTCGACAGGGCGCCCCTCGATGGTCGTCTCGATTTCCCACCGCTCCACAGTGGGCACGTTGGACGACAGGAGCCTGCCTCAGAGCATAGGCGGGCGTAGGTTCAGTGACCTACACACCCGAGACAGTGTGTCGCTGAAGGGGGTGGTGTCCTCGTCGTAGGGGGTCTTAAGCTGGGTGAAGGTAGCCATCTACAAAACAAAATTTGAAAATAAAACAAAATGTAAGCAAACGACTTCAAGAGAAGCAACACTAGCATTTTTAAGAAACAAAGTAGTGTAGTCAAAAACCATTAAAAATGAGTTTTGTATATTAAGATATATTTTTGATCCTAGGATCTTTCCTAGACTATCCAATCCTAGGGTTACGAACCTAAGGGCAACACGCTGCTCTGATACCATCTGCGGTGACCTCATCTTAAAAAACGAGAGTCCCTGTGTATCCATGCTAGTCTCAGATGAAGCAAAGGTCAATTATTACATCATATGATGCAGCGAAAGAAATAAAATAGTTCTTTACAACTTGCATATCTTTCAAACTAGCATTTTATTTCAGAGTTCAAGCAACAATTAAACAAATAGCATGGAACCTCTTGAAGAACTAGTAATCTCCACATAAAAGCGGGATTACGAGTCTTTGCCCAACATGCTATTTGTTTAATTGCTGCTTGAACTTTGAAATAAAGTGCTAGCTTGAAAGCTATACAAGTTGTAAAGAACTATTTTATTTTTTTCTGCTGGATCATACGATGTAATAATTGACCTTTGCTTTATGATATTACATCTTAAACTGTGTGTGCTAGCAGTCGATCCGGGACTAGCACGGATACACATGGACTCTCGCTTTTTAAGGCGAGGTCACCACAGATGGTATCAGAGCAGAGCACTGTGTTGCCCTTAGGTTCGTATCCTAGGTTTGGATAGTATAGGAAAGACCCTAGGATCAAAAATATATCTTTACTATACAAAACTCGTTTTTAATGGTTTTTGATTACATTCTTTTGTTTCTTAAAATGCTAGTATTGCTTCTTTTGAAGTCGTTTGCTTACATTTTGTTTTGTAGATGGCTAGCTTCACCTAGCTTAAGACCCCCTACGACGAGGACACCACCCCCTTTAGCGACACACTATCTCGGGTGTGTATGTCGCTGAACCTGCGCCCGCCTATGCTCCGAGGCAGGCTCCCGTCGTCCGACGTGCCCACCGTGGAGCGGTGGGAGATCGAGACGACCATCGAGGGGCGCCCTGTCGAGCCGGTCACCGACACGGTGGTCTACTTGAAGAAGTACCCCAACTGGGATGACAGCGTTGTGATGGCAATGCAAGAGGCATTAGCCCGCATCGTCTACATGCACAATGACATCATCGACGAGGAGTCTGGTCGCCAGTTCTTCGGGAAGCGCAGCTCTGAGAGATTTCCCATGAGGACCTCGAGAGGTCGCGAAGGCCTGACGATGCAGATCCAATTCGAGGATATTGAGAGGTACGCCTACAAGGTGGAGACCCTGCTGCGTGCCGAGATGTGTGATCTGCACTGGACCAAGCATACCCCCAAGGAGAACAACAAGAAGTACCAGCAGCTAGAAAAGCTCATCGAGTGGCTCGCGGATAAGAGGGATGCGCTATTTGCCGAGACTATCCAGCTCAAGAATGACAATGAGAAGCTGCTGAACAAGACGATGCGATGATCCTGGCACTCCAGGGACATGGCGCAGCAGATATTCGCCAGCTACCCAAGAGGTGCTCGCTGTTCTCGAGACCAGGCTCGCTGTCCAACAAAAAAATGTGCGTGTCAGGCTTGATAGAGCGGTAGTTTGCCCAGCCTGGAGCTCCCTCTTCCCTAAAGCCTCGGTCAGGCACCTAGTGTCCTCGAGGTCTGATCATTGTCCAATCTTGCTAGATCTTGAAAATGGAGGAAAAAGGCGAGAAGAAGGAAAAGGAAACCTGGTCCATGGTATGAGGTAATGTGGGAGAGAGATTGCTCCCTGGGAAAACAAATTGAAGAGGCGTGGTATCATCAATCGCCGGCTACTAACCTGGCTGGCATCCAGAGTAAGTTCAACTCCACCATGGAGTCAATGTGTAGCTGGAGCAGCGAAGTGTTTGGGTCAGTTAATAAGAAAAAGCAACTGAAAGAAATGTTAGAAGATGGGAAATCAAGAAGAAATCAGGAACGTGTCTTTCCAACTAGATGAGCTACTGCTCAGGGAGGAAGTTATGTGGAAACAACGGTCAAGACTACAGTGGCTTAGGGAGGGTGACAAGAACACAAAGTTCTTTCACCGCAAAGCCTCTACTAGACACAAAAAGAACATAATTCTAAGATTGAAAAGACCAGATGAATCCTTTGGTATTGATGAAGAGGAAATTCTATCTAGAACCCAATGTTTCTTTGAGAACCTATACTCAAAGGACCAGGAGACAGATCCAGAATCTCTACTCCAGTTTGTTGAACCAATGGTCACAGAAGACATGAATAGGCAACTCACTGCAGATTTCTTGGATTAGGAGATTGGCGATGCGCTGTTCCAAATTGGCCCGCTCAAAGCGCCTGGCCTTGATGGCCTTCCTGCCAAACTTGGCCCTTCTGAAAGCTGAAACCTGTAGTGCGATCAAGAAGTTCTTCCAAGATGGTGTTTCGCATGAGGGAATTAATATGACAAAAGTTGTCCTCATCCCAAAGTCAAATGAAGCAGAGGACCTCAAAGAGTACAGACCAATTTGTCTTTGCAATGTTATCTACAAGATCATTGCAAAGTGTCCAAAGTGCCTTTATCCCACGGAGACTAATATCTGACAATGCTTTGATTGCCTTCGAGTGTTTCCATGCCATCCAGAGAAATAAGAAGCCTGATGACTCTTATTGTGCTTATAAAATGGATCTCTCCAAAGCTTATGGGACAAAGTCGATTGGTTTTTTTTGAAAGGCCTATTAACAAAGTGGGGTTTCGAGGACAGATGGGTGAGGTGGATCATGACCTGTGTCACAAAAGTTTTGTGTACAGGTGAATGGCAACCTGACCGATGAGATCACTCCTACCAGAGGTCTGAGACAGGGGGATCCCCTCTCCTCCTATTTATTTCTGTTCGTCGCTGATAGCCTCTCTAAAATGACTCGGAAGGCTGTGCAATTGTTTTCGCTGATGATTGTATGCTCTTCTTCAAAGCTGAGACTGAACAAGCAAAGACCATCAAATCAATTCTCACTTCTTTTGAAAAGGGATCTGGCCAATTACTTAGTGCAAATAAGGGCTCTATCTTGTTTGGTGAAAGCTGTGAAGGAAAAATCCAAGATGAGGTGAGACTTCTCTCCAAGTAAAACGTACATATTTTGAGGATAAGTACATGGGTCTGCCCACTCCTGAAGGTCGTATGAAAAAGGAAAAGTTTGAACCGTCAAAAGAGAGACTAGGAAAGAAGGTAAATAACTGGGCAGAGAAATACATGTCTATGGGTGCCAAAGAAGAAATGATAAAATCAGTGGCGCAGGCTTTTCCAAACCATGTGATGGGAGTTTTTAAGTTGCCAAGATTTCCATGACGACTACACACGCTTGATAAGGAACTTCTGGTGGGGAGAGAATGAGAACAAAAGGAAAGTTCATTGGGAAGCTTGGGATGTTCTAACCAAACCAAAAAATTTTTGGCGGTGTAGGCTTCAGGGACCTCAAAATCCTCAACCAGGCTATGTTAGCCAGACAATGTTGGAGGATCATAAAAAACCCAGAAAGCCTATGTGCCAGGCTTCTAAAATCTATTTACTACCCTAGAGGAAACTTCCTGTACACTGTGTTTAGGCAGGAGGCATCTCCCTCGAGGCGAGGTATCGAGTTTGGATTGGAACTGATCAAAGAGGGTCTAATCATGAGGATAGGCAATGGTGAGAAAACAAATTTGTGGCGAGATAATTGGCTACCAAGAGACTATAACCTAAAAGCGAGGGCTGGAAGGATAGAATCAGAAAGGTTAGCCAACTCCTTATCCCAGGAACCAACAGATGGGATGGGGTGAAGGTTAGGAAGTGCTGCTACCCAGTGGACGCCGCTCTGATTTTGGACATAAATCTCCCAAATCACCTTTGTGAGGATTTCCCAGCTTGGCATTACGAGAAAAACAGAATTTTCTCTGTTAAAAGCGCATATAAATTAGCCTACAACATCCATTATGATGTTAGGTGGCAAGCAGGCTCAAGTGCAGCCACAGATAACTCAAGAAAGGTACCATCTGGTCTACCTTGGTGCCAAACAAAATTAAGATCTTTGGGTGGAGAGCGGCACGAGATAATCTGACAACTAGGAGAAACAAATTCAGATGAACTTTGGAGCTTCAAAGTACATGCACTATATGTGGTATGGATGAGGAAACCAGCTACCATGCCACAGTCGCCTGTACGAAGGCTAGAGCTTTGAGAGATAAGATGAGAGAGCATTGGGATTTGACAAAGGAATATTTGTTCAGACCTACTGGTAAATATTGGCTTCTTGTTTTGTTGGATAACTGCAGCAGAAACCAAAGAACTCAGTTTCTGTTGTTGTTGTGGCGTGCCTGGCACCTCAGGTGTAATACTGTTCATAGGGAAGGAAATGAAAGTATTATGGGGTCTGCCTCCTTTCTTCTGAACTATGATTACCTTTTGTCAGACCCAAGTGGGATAGCAACAAATAACAAAGGTAAAACAATCAGTAATCCTTTTGTGTTGACTAACCAGATTTACTCTACTGTTCCCAGCGAAAGAGAAGATAGAAGCATGAAGTCCTGGATTCCTCCAACTGAAAATTCTATAAAGATCAGCGTTGATGCTGCGTTCAAGAAAGAGACGGGGGATGCAGCCATTGGGGTAGCTGCTCGGGATCATAGTGGGGCTCTAGTCGCCGCGCTGAGCCAAACCATGAGCTGCTGCCAGTCGGCGGAAGAAGCTGAAGCTAAGGTGTTGCTTGCTGGGTTCCAGATGGTTATAGACCTTAACCTGAATGTGTCTGTCCTGGAGTCTGACTGTTTGGCTGTAGTTTCTGTCAACGATCCTTCTCCCAATCAATCTATTATTTGGAGCAGCTACAAAGATATAGGCACTGCTAGATCGATGATGTCTGGATATTTAGTTTGTCACACTAGGAGAGAGCTTAATATGGTTTCCCATGAGCTTGCAAAAGCTGCTACCGTTTCTGGTGTTTGTAAGTTTTGGTTGGCAGACTTTCCGCCTGTTCTGGCTGAACTCGCCAAGTGTGATGCTGTAAACATTGTGCATGATTAATATATGAGCTATTCCCCTTAAGAAATATATATATGGCTGTCTATTGATGTATAGGCTGATTATGCGCTGGGTTGATTCATTCTTTCCCTGCCATAGCAATGCATTTTTTTCGTGTGTGGAGTTTGCATTGCCTTGGCATAGGAAAGATAGCAACCGCTGACAGCATCAGGTCAGTAGGTCACAAATATAAGGAAAAATATTTAACCATATATATGCAAAGAATCAAAGGTTGAGATCTGTTTGTTGCTCTTACTTCCTAGGTGGTGAGAGAGAGCATCTTAAAAGAGCTAAAACGAATAAAAAAAATCAAAGCCTCAAATGGGACAAGATATAGCTTATGTGGTTTAGGGTTCTTGCCAAGGACACAGATGTCCGTTTTCATTCATATGTCTATTCAATAACCTTGACCCGGTTGTTTTCTAAATCCCACCAAGTTTGGTTTACAACTTTAAGCATGACTCTTTTGGAATCACGAGTTAGGACTCGCGCTTTCTTAGGCCATATCCATTTTAATAGAGCTGCCTCATTTAAAATCTGACTACATCTAGTAAACATTTTGGGAAGACATAGGAAGATAAATGCCCTTTGGAACTGTAAAACATCTCAAGGATAAGGCCATCAAGCTCCATCTCTTAACGTCCCATCTGAGGCTTTGCGTCCTAAGGCGCTAATCTTTATTCAGTAACCACGACCCATTGGTTTTGTAAATCCCACCACGTTTGGCTTAAAATCAGGCCAGTTGACTGCAACTTTAAGCACGAGTCTTCTGGAATGGTGTGTTAGGACTCACTTTCTTAGGCCTTACCCATTTTCTTTTATCACAGCTGTCTCATGTTAAAAGCAGGCTACATCTAGTAAATATTTTTGGAAAATAGGAGAGTAAATGTCCTTTGGAATTGTGGAACATCCTATATACATCATTCAGTGATACAGATTATGTATACAGGTAGAATGTGTCATAGCCCGCCATAAGTTGGCCTATTACCCTTCAACCGGGATATTCTATTCCCCTTCTTGATAGAGAAAAAAAACTAAAGGAGAATACTTAATAATACGGCGAAACATTTATACAAAATATCTACCGCAGGCAAGTGAATCCAATCCATAAAATATTGTTAGCATGTGGCATAAACCACCATAAGTTGGTTAATATTTGATTGCCTTTATATACTTTGTATTCACCATTCAGATGTGTTGTTTCTGCTGATTCTTGCGTACAGAACTAGAGTATTCATTGCCCTGGATCTCTCCTGAAGCAGGTATGATTAGCTTATGCGCCTTTTGCTCTTAAACTGTACTGTACTATTCGAGGTGGCCTCATTTTTTTTGCATCTTTGTTGTAACTAAATGTATATATCTGCAGGGATGAACTCACTTTTTTTCTCAGGGTCTATTATTTAGGCCATGCATCTGGTGCCGCCGAGGATAGATAAAAGAATAACCAAGACTATGCTGCGAAACTAGCTGGATGTTGTAGCATGTATCAGATAATAGTCATATGTTGTGTATTTAAAGCATAGGGACGCTTGTAAGTTGTAACCTGTAAGCAAGGTCACCTTGTCTAGCCCTACTATGCAAGAAAAACATTGTTGTTGTTGTTGTACTGGGAGATATGCTACCTATTATTGACATATCATGTCTAATCTGCTCAATAACTTCATGGTCTTACTTTTATGCTCTAAAGGCGTCCTCAGGGTGTATGGGTTTAAAAAATGTGCAATTTCGCTTGATATGGAAGTGTTCTTGTGAACTGTGTTACAGATTGAAATTCGGTAACTTTCCTGTGGAAATTGCTTGAGCTATACTTAGAATCTTGGATAAATTTAGACGAGACCTCATAGAAGATCCATTTCTGTCCTATTTGAACCTGATCTCCAATCAATGAAGTTCTTTATGAGATCTGATGAGCAGTTTTTTGCGTATTGTTCAACAAGCCATAACATTTGCATTCTAATGCTTCTGGTGTGTAAGCTGAACATATTGTGTTCCAAACAGACGGTTTATGCTAGGATACATGTTCGTCACCCACTTTTGAGAAGCAGGCTTCTTAAATAATGTAGTTCCTGCGGTCCTTGACTATTTATCACATTATTGTCCATGCCGTCAACAAACAATGCATTCTAGATAAGTTCATTTTTACGGGCACGGTCAAGCAATGCAATTCAAATATTACTTTGCCAGCTGACTAGACCGCTTGGTCTGGCCGACTCGGTGATGAGTGAGGTGTGAGATCAACCTGGTGTGGCAGGGGCACCATTAAAGCTTGTGTAAGGTTGGCGGTATGTGGCTTGCTGTCTTCTCCATAGCGGGGAGCGGTCCAATTCTACCCTGCTCTTTAGAGTTGAATTTTCTATCTCCGTAGTAATGGTTTTGTACGTTTTGCATAATGTATTGTGTCTAGGTTGGGTAGTCCGGCGACATCGGTTGTAATGTTTACCCTCTGGTTGTTGGGTGTGGTCTTGTCTTAAGTGGTGAGTTGATTGAACAACTCATAGGATTGTGAATATATTCTTTCCATCAATGCATTGAGAGTCTGAGGCACAAGCTTTGTGTTTTCCCTAACAAAATATATTCGCAACCCAGCCACAACATTGGGGAGTGGATCTTGCATACACAAAAGTGCACACAAGACATCCCTGCTGGAGGCCTTGGTACCGCCAAACGCCGCATGCATCATAAACAATACACAAGTCAGCGCATCAATCGTATATCACAACCTACACGCCTACCATCACTTCATACTTGTCGATTAACCCCATGCGACCAAGACTCCACAAGAAGGGATCCTCCGCAATCCACAACCCTTGCCACCCATGGTAGTCGCAATGGCATGATATCGGTGTTATATTAGCACCTATTTTTGATAGGTAGCCAACCGAGTAAGGAGAATCTATTGAAGACTAAGAATCCACATGGACACATCTAGCTCTAGGCCAAATTAGGGAGGAGCTAGACGATAGGATGACTCGGCCGTGGAGAAGAGGTGCTGCAACTAGAAGATTCCACGAACTACCCAAGAAAAGCAAGATATGGGCAGACGTGTGCCCAAAGATCATCACTCAGCCGGATCAAGCGTGAGGATGAATTCTTCCTCGATGTGGAAGGATGAGATGGCTCCAACATGCAGTACATATTGGGTATTTGAGTCCAAATCCAATACAAAGCAGAAGACGACATACCTAATTTTAGGTCTATAATTCGACATAGAGTCCATTTTTGCAACGTTGAGCATAAGTGGAAGATGGTACACCACAAAAATAATGTCGGATACAACAATGTTTACTAAAAGACAAACATATGTTAAGAGCATCTAACCAAAGACATGTAAATAAGGTAACTTTGTCAGCAATAATATGCAAGACACATTGTTGTTGTACTAGACCTTGCATACCAAAAGGTGCACACAAGGCATCTCCCGAAACGCAGCCTGTATCCTGAACAATACACCACCACAAACCGCCGCAACACCCATTTTCCGTAACATATGCCTCCTACAATCACGTCAAACTCGCCGAGTAACCCCATGTGACCAAGACGCCACAAGAAGGGATCCTCCCGCGGTCCACAACCCTTTGACACCTATGATAGTTGCACCGACACGACAAGGGGACTCCTAGAATGTACTCAATAGAGCCAAAGCTTGTTTGAACAACATGCACACCAACCGGGCCACGGGGCATACCTCCAAGAATGATGCCTCCACGAAAGAGCGACCTCAACGACCTTGCCATCGTGCCATCCATCTAGTGGGATCTTAGTTCTCACCCGAAGGAATAGACCACAAGAGTTGGAGGTGAACTGGGGCTCATTGACCGCACCACCAAATTAGGAAAGATGCTAGAAATGTCCGTACCATCGTTGACACCGACAAAGATCAGGCAAGGCTTTCACGGGAATGTCACAGTCATTACTCAGGTATTATCGCAACACCACAACCTATCATCCTCCTAAAACTGTGTCAGCCCGAAAACCTGGCTGGCCCACCACCCTGCCAGGTGCTCCCTCCTTACCAAAATGTAGTGCGCATAAGAAGTTATAAAATTCAAATGATATAAAGTTTCACCAAGTATTTAGGAAAAGATATCAATATCTAGAATACCAAACCATTAGATTCCTCACAATGTATATTTTCATATGATATACATTTGATTTTTTTTGACAAACAATATGTATTAATATTGTGAAGATACCAATTACACCAGCCTCTGCAATACCGCATTGCCCTACTAGCATTACGGATGCACATAACCAAAAAAAGGATTACAAAAAGAAAAATCCTACTACAATGATCTTTTTTTGAAACATCAGCACTAACACCACCAAAATAGCACCAGAAGTCCAGCTTCTCCATAAGTGGCGTCTCCAAGAAGAAAGCATTGCACAAGCGCCCGGTCATAGATTTTAGATTTTCACCCTAAATAAAGTTCTCGCTCTTACAAAAAATGCCTTCAACAAGGTTATTGCAGGCATAACCAACTAAGAAGTATACATTTGGTATGGTAGATGTATATAATTTTGTCAAACAACTTAGTCAAAGTTGATATCTTTTGACCTTTTCAAACTTCGTTTTGCGAGTAAAATAGAAACTTAGAAGTCGATAATGGTCAGCAAATGCAAGTGAGACTGTCGCATGTGGTGGATCATGAGGAGACAAATGACGCGTGGACCTCATCCTCAGAGTGCATGTGCAACGACCAAGTCTTATTTATGGCACGCATGTCCCCAAATTTTCAGCAGCATGTCGATGCCCAAATTCGTAGCAACCTGCCGATATATATGGCACCAACCGCATGCACCACCCTTTTTTTTTGCGGGTAAACCGCATACACCACCTTAACCACCCTCAATCATGATCAGTGACTCTTGCGTCAACGGTCAACGGTGGCTCCTTCTCTATTTGAACTTGTTTGTGTCGTTGCAACATGTAACATGTTCGGGGGATGCTATTCTGAAATAATGACTATTTTTGGCAAACAAACTAGCATAATACAGTATACACGTTTCTGGTATAGTCCTACTAAATTATCAACAAATGATTTCATATATTTTATATACTCCGAGTTTGAATCATTCCGTTGTCACAGCGCAAAGCGCGCTGCACAGCACCACCAACCCCTAACAACTACCCCCGTAGTCGGTGGGCGGTTGGCCTGATCGAGTTCCATTCAAATGGCTCGTCCGTCCGCTCGATCACAGAGCAGAGTCGCCCGCGGCACCACCAAACCCCAACCACCTACCACCACCATCCTCTTCACCCCGTCGGCGGTCGATCGGCCGCCCGTTATGGCCTCCCCGGCGCCGCCAATCCACGGACTGTCGCTCCCGGACCTCCGCGACGAGCTCCTGGAGGAGATCTTCCTCCGCCTGCCGGGCCCGGCGGCGCTCGCCCGCGCCTCCACCGTCTGCGCCTCCTTCCACCGCGTCATCACCGAGCGCGCCTTCCTCCGCCAGTTCCGCAAACGCCACCCGCCGCCGCTCCTCGGCCTCGTCGACGAGGAAGGTGTTTTCCTGCCCGCCCAGGCGCCGCACCCTTCCGCCCCGCTCGCCCGCGCCCTCGTCGCCGCCGGCGACTTCACCTACTCCTTCGTGCCCGAGCCTGACAACACCGGCACGCCCAAAACCTGGTTCCCCCGCGACGCCCGCGACGGCCGCGTCCTCCTCGAGCACACCTCCCGGTTCGTGCTCAAGACCGTCTTCACCGACCTGGCGGTGTGCGACCCCTTGTCAAGGAGGTACGTGCTGCTCCCGCCCATCCCTGACGACATGACCAGCCAGGAAGAGCACCTCCTCGAGTTCAGGCCTATGCTAGCTCCCATTCGGGAGGGCAAGGAGGACGAGACCGACGAGGACGAGACGTCCTTCAAGGTGATCTGCGTGGCACGCTACAGAAGCAAGCTGGCCTCGTTCGTGTTCTCCTCCATCACCGGACAATGGCGCGTAGCTGCGTCGACCAGCTGGAGCTCTCTTGGCGCAGTTGAGCCCTCTTGGAAACGCATGTATCGTTACAACTACTTCCGCGGCTGCTTCTACTGGACAGACCTTTGGCGGGACAAGCTGCTCGTTCTGGACACCGGGGTAATGGAGTTCTCCACCGTCGCCGTTCTCACCGGCACCCATGTGCAGCTTAGGAACCAGCCGGGCCAGAGAATATGCATGTCTATCGTTGTTGATGGCACGGAAGGAGCGCTTGAGATGCTTACTCTCGCCGGTGATTACGGTCCTACCTCGTTTTATCTCTATCATACCACTCAGAAAAGCAATGGTGGATCTTCCATTGAGTGGAACCTGGAAAATGTTATGGAGTTGCCTCGCCGATGGCTCTGCTCCACAATGGGCGCAACAGAGGGGTTCTTATTCCTTCGATGTGATCGAGAGGCTCAGTTGGATGGTAGCGCACTTGGGTTCTTGCCCGAGGATAACCATGTTAATTTTCTCTCTCTGGAGGTCAAGACTTTTGAACTCAAGCAGGTCTGCATGGCGAAATATCATCCCAATTGTGTTCACTCCTACTTCGGCTTCCCACCATCGCTGTCGAAACCAAGCCTATGAACTATACAACACAGTAAGCATCTTGTCATAGTATTGCTTATTCTGTTCAGGATTCTCTCCTCTGAAGTCGTACATGGCAAGCTTGTTCTGTTTGTATTTACGAATTTATGGTGCTCTGTTGTCCTAATTTGTAATATGGAAAGTTAGTTGTTCCATGCTACTGTGAGAACCTGTCAAACCAGGAAAGGTGTCATGGTTTGTTTCATTACAGCTGATCCGTACTGCCATGCGACTGTACAAATAAAGAAAATAATATCGTACTAGGAAAGTCATTTATATCCTTCTGTTGCTGGACCAATCTATAAGTTGCAGCTACTAGTAGATTGCATTTTTCAAGAAGAAAAATAAAAACTAGACAAACATAAATCAACAGTGAAATACTACTAATATTCAACGATCAGTATCCATCACCAATTTACCATCACTTGCGCAAAATCCACTCTGGTTGACCAAAAACCTACCCAGCTTGGCTGGGTTCCCATCCAGGTTCTCTGAGGTAACTCAACCCATTTTGTTCCTAACATTTTGAGTTCCTATGTTTTAACTGCTGGACCAAGCCGGGTCTGATAATGCTGGTATAGGTGTCGCAGTTCAACCTATTCAAGCTAATCTCATCATTGATTACAGCCTATAGGAGCATGTCAAATTATGCGCAACCATGTTATACAAAAGGTGAAAAAACTAGTCTATTAACTGAATCTAATCTTGATATTTTGGGTATGTCTGGATTGCTCAATATCAGGTTGATCAGCTTGTTGACAGCCCTTTACCATGTAGATTTGACGGATGAGAATACAAGCAAAAATGCCTTGGGACTAGGGTTTATTTTAAGATGTTAGTATTGCACACTAACACACTAAACATGTGTAACAGTTATTTATTGTTTGATGCCCCCCCCCCCCTCCCCCCGGGTTTTGTATTACCATACAAATATGATGTAATATTTGTGTACATTGCTTCAAACTGTAGTTACATGTTCCTGAGATTTTCGTAAAGCATAAAGTGCATTTTTTATTCTTAATACGTATTGTACTGAGAAGGCCTGATTTAGTGGCTGGCACTCTTTCAAAGCACGAATGAGTCATGCTTATGCGCCTCTAGTCTAATGCCGCAGTTATGCACATAAGTCTTACTTTGAAGGGGCATAATATATTAGTTCTATTGCATCCACATCGGTTTCTTCATTGATGTAACTAAGTGTATATGCAGGGATGATCTCTCTTTGCTTTTGGAGTCCCTTATTTGGGCGATGCATCCGGTGTCATTGAGAAGGACTGGTTGATAGTCAAGTGGTGTTGTGTGCTGGCTGGTTGTGTCATACTACTTATGAGAAAATAGTATTAGGTACACGTGATGTGTAAAGCATATTTAAGCAGGTCGCTATACATGTCTAAGCACAGTGGTTTTTCCTAAGACTAATAAGTAAGAGATATGATGCTGTTGTGCTGGGAAAATGTCCTTCCCAGTTGGGGTGAACATTGTATAGCAATAATATGTAAGTGACATTCTGAAAGAATCGCTGCTTATTGTTGTGCTTAATCTACTCAACAAGATCATTATCTAGTTTTTATGCTGTATGGCCTTTGAACTGTGATTTTCCTGTGGAATCAAGATTACAGGCAAGAGGATTTCAATTATTTTCCTTATAAAGATTGTATGAAGAAATTGAGATGTTAGAAAGTCCATTTCTTGCGATGGAAAATAAATCATTATCAAATCGAATAGGGTTGCAATCTGCATCAAGTAGTTACACAAGTGTATGGAAATCAATTTGCTTCCTACATGTACCTTATCTACCAAGGTCTAGGAAGATTCTTGTGGAATATTTGAAGAGCATTTTTGTGTATTGTTCAACAAGATATGACGTTTCAATCCTGCCGAGTGTCTGTACTTGCTGAACAACAAATTGAGTGGAGAGAAAATACTACGACATATATACCTGAGTATCCCCGGAACAATAGGCGCGGGAGATTTTGGTGGAGTAGTAAGCCCCCTAGGCTACGTTGTAGGCCTCGGACTGTTGTCGGTAAGAAGTTTTGAAGATCTTCTCGGTGGAGTCGAGGTAGTCCTTTCGTTAAGTGATGGGTGTCCAATGTAGTGTACTCCTCGGCGGTAGTGATCTTGCCTTCGACCTTGTCCTTATGTCAGGCCAAGGACAGATCCTGTCGACATGCTTCCTTTTCCTCCATGAGGTGGAGCTCCTCCCGGGCCTAGTATGAGTATGAGGTGGATCTCTTACCCATAGGGGTTGGAGTAGATCCAATCTGAATGACATGCACACCCCCAGACCCCCTATCTGACTTGCTAAAATGACGAATGATTGTTTTCACGATCCCTCGGCAATCACACTTACAAGGATCGAAAGTGTTAATATTTTCGGTACAAGGGTCGGGCCAACATGTTACAGATCGATGTTGATGAAATTCCCTCAAACCTTATTTATGATGTGATCAGAAGATCTTACAAGATTATTACAAGATTGGATCTCGTAGGTTTATAGTTGCACCTTATGAGATGAGATGAGATGTGGCTAGGGTTTATAATGTTGTAGAATCATCTTGTTTTAGAGTGTGTGATGTTATGATAACATAGCTAGTTACCACGTCGTTCATTTTCTTTATTTATTGACATGCCATCTAACAAAATATGTCTTGAGTACGTGATATTACTACCTATATTACTTTGACTACAAGTAAACTATAATTACTACCTAAATATAACCAGAAACCACACGAGTAAGCTTGAGGCTCCTAGGGATGGGAGGACCTAGGCATCCAAGAAAAGATCGTGGGATGCAAAGACTTGTTAACCCGTCATCAAGTGACCCATTAGGGAAAATTTGAGTAGACCAGGTGGCGCAGAGGGCACCTTCACATTTTTTTCCTTTTTATATCTCTCAAACTATATGATTATTTGATTTCTTTGTAGTTCACTCAAAAATAACTAATAGACTGACGGAAAAATAGTTCAGATTTTTTTTGGAATTTGAAAAATCAAATTATATTAAAATTTAAAATAAATTCTTGAAATATCTATATATACATAATGACATAAAAATCCAAAATAGTTTCCCTACATTCCATTTTTTATGCTTAAGTGATCTGTAAAATTTCAAGTTCAAAGATTATGTTTGAGCGAGAGATAAAAAATGAGAAGTTGTTTAAGATGAGAAAAAAGCTAGCACGGATCTTGATGCAATATAGCTGATCTGAAAGTCCTCTCTCGACCCATTATCCTAGATCACCTTCGCAAACTTGTTAGGAGAATCATCTTCATGGTAGTGCCCTGTCTTGGATGGCATTCCACTCTTCGCGGGGCTGCTTTCTCCTAGTACCTTGGCACCGGCAGTAGCCCTGCCCAGCAAGCATGAGAAACTGTTTAAGGTTAAATCTTAGTTGGGAGAGAGGATAGGTCGTCCATTTCGCACCATTCCCGCTCCAACAATGGCTGAGTCGAGTGGTGCATTTCTTGCTTCTATCTTGTTCGTGCAAGACATCACATCATCTAGCTTGATCAGTTGTGTCCTCGATGAACTTACTTCGGTGAATTTTGCCGCGAGAGGTGACACATGTGCAACCCTAAGCTTCAGGGTTTGAATAGATTGAGTCTTCGTCTTGGCCTGCCTCCTGGTTGGTTTGAAAAAGAAACCAAGAGGAGACAAAGAAAATACTCCCACTATTTTGAAATATAAGTTTATAAATAGACGGAGTAGCACGTAGGAAATGTTAGAAGTTAGAATGGGCTTGCAATGAAATCCTTTCTCTCGATAATTATTCGATTCAAATGACATGAGTTTTAGCGGTTTTTGCCATCTCCTTTTTACTAAAAAGAATCATATTTCTCATTATATATGTGTATATTATTGATATCTGCTTTTGATCCGAGTTCGCTTTGAATTCGCGCTATATCCGCAATCCGACGTAACCCGCATTCGGATCCATAAAAAATATGATAAAAAAACACTCCGTTTACACCCCGGTCCACAACGACCTAAAAAGAAAACCACAACGACCTGAAAAGAGAATCCCAATCCGGCACGGTTGAACCCAGCGGCATTTGATCCGGGCATGTGCCGCCATTTTATTGGCCACTGAAAGCAGGACCACTTGAGTGTGCAGAGCCTATTTTCTTGATGGTAAACAAAAATACAGAAGAATACGTAAGGTAGGACCAACATTATGGGAGAGAGAAAGATGGTTTCAGGCCTGAAACTTTCAGCACAACAGTTGAACAGATCGCAAGGACGGGTGCAGGTCTCTCTCCTAGTCTCCTTCTCTCTGTTGGGGGCGCGTGATCTTCTGCAGGCAGCAAGACGGCACACTCTCTCATGTTCCTTCCCAGCGATTGCTGCGACTCCCGGACAATCAGCCATGGAGACGGCAGCGGCGTCCCGAGCATTTTTTGCAGTCAACGGAGGTTCCCGTCTCAAAAGGGTCTGCGCCATCCAGAGCACCTCAACGTCGGGCAGTCGCTGATCTCGACGAACGCGGCTTCAAACTGCATCTAGCGACGTTGGGTTGACGTGCTGGAGGTTCACCGCGCACACGCTGACTCGCCGTGCCGACAGGAACGGCGCGTTGAAGAGGAACATGGGGAGGAGGACGCCCGCCCTGGCCATGGTCTTGCCACCGAGGGTCGAGATGGTGGAACAGAGCGAGTGGCCGGCCAGCCAGACGCAGTCGTGCCGCCATGCCCTGGAGCCGATACGACATCGCGGATCGTCTGCATCGTGACGGCGGGTGCGTTCGTCCGTACCAAATCCCGGGCGCCAAGGTCCAGACCACGAATCCGCCCTGCTCGACGGCGGTGGCGCCGTGGCTGTCTCGAACTCGGACGCCACCATCCGTACCTTTCCCATGGCGTAGGCTTTCTGCACCGACCGCAGCGTCCTGTAGCCGCCGGACGCCGCCATGTACTGCTGCAGCGCGGGATCAACATTCTGGCCGGCGACGCGCTCCTCGCCGGAGTCTTCCCGCGAGACCACGCCAGCGATAGCCCCCGCACCACCTCCTCTAGCAAGCCGACGGAGCAGCCCCGGGGATTCGAGGCGGCGGCGTACTGCATGCGGGACTCGCGGGGAGGGGGATGAGGGTCACCGGAGTTATTACTCTCCTCTGACATGGGGCCCGCAGTAATATACCCATCAATTCTTTTACTTCACTGGAAGAATACCCTGTCAATACCCTGCCATATGACTGGTCCTACAACTGACGTGGACCAATAGATGTCGGAGTTGCGACCGGAGCAAATGTCTCCGGGTTCTAAAAGTCCACTCTAATCCCAATCCCAATCTCTCAATCCCCAGCTTGCTCTCCACCCCGGCGGCCCCGCCCACCATGGCCCCGCCGGCGCCGCACCTCGCCGACGAGATCCTAGAAGAGATATTCATCCGCCTGCCGACCGCGGCCGCGATCGCCCGCGCCTCCACCGCCTGCGCCTCCTTCCGCCGCATCATCACCGCGCGCCCCTTCCTCCGCCGCTTCCACAAACTCCATCCGCCGCCACTCCTGGGGTTCATCGCCGACAAAGGTGGCTTCCACCCCGCCGGGGAACCCCATCCCTCCGCCCCGCTTGCCCGTGCCTTCGCAGGCGCCGCAGATTTCTCCTACTCCTTCGTCCCCAAGCCCAACGATGGACCGCGCAGTCCCTGGTGTCCCCGTGACGTCCGCGACGGCCGCGTCCTCCTCGAGTGCGGCGACTGCGGCCACCAGTTCGGAATCAGTTCTGTCTTCACACGCCTGGCGGTGTGCGATCCCTTGTCTCGGAGATACGTGCTGCTCCCACCCATACCCAAGAAAATGGCAGTCCAGCAGGACCGCCTTCTTGAATTCGAGCCTATGCTCGCTCCCAATGGCGATGCTGAGGATGAGACCTCGTTCAAGGTGATCTGCACGGCGTACTACAAAATCAAGCTGGTGGCGTTCGTCTTCTCTTCCGTCACCGGACAATGGCATATTGCTGCATCTCCCAGCTGGAGATCTTTGGGCACAGTTGAGCCCTCTTGGAAACGGATGTACCGTTTCAACTACTTGCGTGGCTGCTTCTACTGGACATCTCTTTGGTGCGACAAGTTGAAGTTGCTCGTGCTGGACACGGGCACAATGAAGTTTTCCACCGTCGATGTTCTCGCTGACCATCTGCAGATTACAAATCAGCCTCGACAGAACGTATGCATGGCCACGGTCGTTGCTGGTACAGAAGGAGCCCTTGAGATGTTTACTCTCGTCGGTATTGAAGAACCTACCTCATTTTATCTCTATCATACCACTCAACAAAACATCGGTGGATCTTCCAGCGAGTGGCTGCAGAAAAATGTCATAGCGTTGCCTCGTGGATGTCTTTATTTGACAGTGGGTGCAACTGAGGGATTCTTATTTCTTCGTTGTGTTGGAAGAGCTCAGTGGGATGATACTTTACACAGTGCGTTGGGCTTCGATAAGGATGTTGAATTTTTTTCTCTGGATGTCAAGACTTTTGAACTGAAGCAGGTCTGTAGAGCAACATACTATGATTTCCCCATTCGTGTTCACTCCTACTTTGGTTTCCCACCACCATTGTCGAAACCAAGCCTATGAACTGCAAAGTGGTAAGCCTGCTTTTCACAGTAGTGCTTCTTCTGTTGGGGATTCTCTCCTGTAAAGTTGTAAATAGCAGGCTTATTCTGTTTGTATTTATGAATTATGGTGCTTTTCTGTCCCAATTTTGTAATGTAGAAAGTTAATTGTTCCATGTTTCTGGGAGAACTTATCATACCTGGAAAGCTGACATGGTTTGTTTATGTGCTGGTGATCAGCATTGCCATACGATTGCAAAAATAACAATGCAACAATTTCATACCAGGAAATGCATTTATCCGTCTGCTGCTCTGGAATATCGAACCAATCTATGATAGCTAGCTAGTATGTTACCTTTAAAGAACAAGAGTATAAACTAGAGAAAGATGTATCCACCAGAATATGGAGAGCACTGACCTTGATTTATGGCCAGAATGTTGGTACCCAGATGGCGGGATTAGCGACTCAAGCTCAAACCTGAAAGTTCAGCCATGTCACCATAAGTCCATAACGTTTCTGAAAGTTCAAGCTCAAACAGAAAATCTGGCTTGGCTTATTTTCTGAAAGTTCAAGCTCAAATAGAAGTTCTGCCTTGCTTATTTTCTGAAAGTTCAGCTCAAACAGAAATTCTGCCTTGGCTTATTTTCTGAAAGTTCTCAAATAGAAATTCTGCCGTCACTTATTTTCTGAAAGTTCAAAACCTAATGTGCATGCAGCCATGCAACCATAACTTTTCCGTGCGGTTTTCTTCACCGTAATGATCAGTTCAAAAATTCAAATTCTACTCCCTCCGTTCCTATTTAATCGACGCAGGGGAGAAAAGGCTAATGTACAAATAACGTATTGATAGAAGTCAATTAAATCCGGACAGATGTAGTACCTTCGGTTATTTTCTGAAAGTTCAGAACCTGATCTGCATGCAGCCATGCCACCATAACTTTTCTCTGCGGGTTTCTTCACCGTAATGATCAGTTCAAACTTACAGCAGCACTAAACAAGAAATGTAGTACGGAGTATTGATGATTTGATATTGGGCACTCTGACTGCTGGTTTAGCTTCACAGAAATCTATTCTACCAAAAGGTCAGCCCTAAATCCACGGCTAGAAAAGGTGCGAAGGGGTGAATATTTCTCGTGCCGTAATGTTTGGTTTGCAGCACGCAATATGGTGACTGAAATGTTTTGACTCCTAAACAAGATTTGTTCTGAATTACAGTATTTCTCCCAGAAGTACATCCTCTGTTCCATAAGGTAGTATGTGTTGGCAAACTAAATACTGTAATTTAGTATGTGTTGGCAAGTAGATTATATATGGAATACTATGTTGAGATCGATTATATGTACTTGTCATATGTTATTTGTGATTTTGCATGCTCTTCGTTGCTAGTAGTACTCTAGCCAAGTAGATGCTTGTGAATTTAAGAGGGGGTATTTATGCTCGATAGTAGGTTCATACCTTTAGTTTTCTACAAGAGTGACAATAACATCTAAGATTGTAGATGTGTTGTTGCTACTAGAGAGAAAACAACAATGTTTTATCCAAGGGTAATTCTATTGTTTACTTTACACACATTGATACGATAATTTGTTGCTTGCAACTTAATACTGAATGGGGTTCGGACGATAACCGGAAGGTGGATTATTAGTCATAGACGAAGTTGGATTACGGTCTATGTATTATGTTGTAATGCCCAAACGAATCTCGTAGTAATCATCTTGTCAGGTATGGTCTGTATTCTGTCAATTGTCCAGCTGTAATTTGTTCACCCAGCATGTTATTTATCTTTATGGAGAGACACCTCTAGTGAACTGTGGACCCTGGTCCTTTCCTTTACACTGATAAATTCATCTATTGCAATCATGTTCTGTTTACTTTCTACAAGCACTGTTCTCTTTAATTACTGCAAACATCCCTTTCCACTCGATACGTTTAATCTTTTGTGTTCAGTAAAACCGGTGAGATTGACAACCTCACTCTAAGTTGAGGCAAAGTATTTTGGTTGTGTTGTGTGCAGGTTCCACGTTGTTGCTGACGTCGGCAGTGCGCCCTGCCAATAGTCAGCTACACCTTCAGAAGTCACGCATTTCTTCTACTGGTCGATTAAACCTTTGTTTCTTATTGAGGAAAGACTTGTTGTTGTGCTAATCACACCTTCCTCTTGGGGTTCCCCAATGGTGTCAAACCGCCATCACCGAACCCTTCAGATCGGTCCATGGTACACGTGTGGAGGGGGGATCCAGGGAGAATGGCACATCCGCTTCAGACGTTAGTTTGGCCTAGCTGAAGCGGTGGAGTGGGACAACCTATGCATGGAGATACAAGCGCTGCCCATCGAGGACCAACACAACATTTTGTCTTGGTCCTTGGAGGCCTCTGGGAGTTCTCCACTCGGCCGGTATACCTTAGCTTATCGCAAGGAGCGGTGGTCACACACTTCAAGGAGGTGTGTCGCACTAGTGTCCGCTAAAAATTAAAATCTTCCTCTGGCATCTCATCCGAGGAAGACTTCCGTCCAGTGTCCAGGTGGCTAAAAGCCACGACCCATCTAATGGGTTATGCACTCTCTCTCGAGAATCAGAGAATTGCAACCACATCTTCTTCTCGGGCCATATGACGGGCTTCATGTGGGCATGGGTGAGGGAACTCTTGCACTGTGAGTGGAATCCAGCGAGAGCTGCAAACTTCTTAGCAATCTCGCAGGACCCCTCTCGGGGCCCCTTCGTAGATTGGTTTGGTTTACCTTTACGTCACTTTGTTGGACTTTTTGGAACATTTGCAATAAGCTAACTGTCGAAGGAAAACAATTATTTGTAACCCCGTTAACGCTTTCTACCTGTGTTGGAGAGTACTGATCAGACCGAGAGACTGAGCGCAGCTGGACGAGACGATACGAGGTTGGGAGGCTGGACGCGAGGACTAGAGCCTGAGCTACATCTCTACTTTATCTATTTGACCCGCTCCACGGAATATCCTATAACCTCCACGGAATGTCCTGTAACCAAACTTGTTAACTTAGTGTGATGTGTGTAGACCTTCCTTCCTTTATTCGGGTGTGATCCTGGCTCCCGGATGATGTTGTGTGTGCATGTAGTATGGTTTCGAACTATTGTCGTACCGTTTGGTGGGAGTGGTGATATGTAGGTCGAGCCACACTTAGGCTACTTTTTGAATATATGAAAATATCATTTTAAATATGTCAAAAATTTGAAAAAAATATCATGATATAGAGAATGTTGGAATCTATCGATGTGTAAATTTTTAGATTGAAATACATGATATTTTGGACTCAGCAAAAATAACAAATCTTGATTTCATTATTAATGAATAGTAATAAACAGTACACTATAATCTAGATTTTATAATTTTTACTGAGGAAAAAATATAATGTATCTTTAATCTATAGAATTACGTATTGATAGATTCCAACATTCTCTACGTATATGTATTTTTGAAAAATCTATAACTAGAAATTTTGATAGTTTTAAAAAAGTAAAAAAAAAGGAAACCAGACTACATGTAACTCGGGCTAAAAAAGATTTTCGGCCTTTTGAAGCATTTTTTTTTATCGGTTTTGCTATGTCTCAGTCAACTGAGAATTCCTTAAGTCTTAGTCACATAAAAATGAACTTAAGTTGCACTTTTCTATCAAAAAAGTGCAATTGTACTTTTCTACTAAACTGCAGTTGCACTTTTCTAAGGTGACTGAGACTTAAGAAAATCTCAGTCAACTGAGACATATGCACACCCTTTTTTTATATATAAAGTCGGGCCACGAGGTTATCTTTAACACAGACAAAAAAAAAAATAAACCGAATCCCAGTCTCTTAATAGTTAATACCCATCCCGATCCGGTCCGTTTACAACAACGTGAAAAGAAAACCACAATGACCTGAAAAGAAAACCCCACCTTGCTATCGTCAAAAAAAAATCCCCACCTTGCTCTCCACTCCGGCGGCCCCGCCCGCCATGGCCCCGCCGGCGCCGCACCTCGCCGACGAGATCCTGGAAGAGATATTCATCCGCCTGCCGACCGCGGCCGCGATCGCCCGCGCCTCCACCGCCTGCGCCTCCTTCCGCCGCATCATCACCGCGCGCCCCTTCCTCCGCCGCTTCCACAAACTCCATCCGCCGCCACTCCTGGGGTTCATCGCCGACAAAGGTGGCTTCCACCCCGCCGGGGAACCCCATCCCTCCGCCCCGCTTGCCCGTGCCCTCGCAGGCGCCGCAGATTTCTCCTACTCCTTCGTCCCCAAGCCCAACGATGGACCGCGCAGTCCCTGGTGTCCCCGTGACGTCCGCGACGGCCGCGTCCTCCTCGAGTGCGGCGACCGCGGCCACCAGTTCGGAATCAGTTCTGTCTTCACACGCCTGGCGGTGTGCGATCCCTTGTCTCGGAGATACGTGCTGCTCCCACCCATACCCAAGAAAATGGCAGTCCAGCAGGAACGCCTTCTTGAATTCGAGCCTATGCTCGCTCCCATTGGCGAGGACGAGGATGAGACCTCGTTCAAGGTGATCTGCACGGCGTACTACAAAACCAAGCTGGCGGCGTTCGTCTTCTCTTCCGTCACCGGGCAATGGTACATTGCTGCATCTCCCAGCTGGAGATCTTTGGGCACAGTTGAGCCCTCTTGGAAACGGATGTACCGTTTCAACTACCTGCGTGGCTGCTTCTACTGGACATCTCTTTGGTGCGACAAGTTGAATTTGCTCGTGCTGGACACGGGCACAATGAAGTTTTCCACCGTCGATGTTCTCGCTGACCATCTGCAGCTTACAAATCAGCCTCGACAGAGCGTGTGCATGTCCACCGTCGTTGAGGGTACAGAAGGAGCCCTTGAGATGTTTACTCTCGTGGGTATTGAAGAACCTACCTCATTTTATCTCTATCATACCACTCAACAAAACAATGGTGAATCTTCCAGCGAGTGGCAGCAGAAAAATGTTATAGCGTTGCCTCGCGGATGTCTTTATTCCACAGTGGGTGCAACTGAGGGATTCTTATTTCTTCGTTGTGTTGGAAGAGCTCAGTGGGATGATACTTTACACAGGTTCGTGTTGGGCTTGGGTAAGGATGTTGAATTTTTTTCTCTGGATGTCAAGACTTTTGAACTTAAGCAGGTCTGTAGAGCAACATACTATAATTTCCCCACTCGTGTTCACTCCTACTTTGGCTTCCCACCACCATTGTCGAAACCAAGCCTATGAACTGCAAAGTGGCAAGCCTGCTTTTCACAGTAGTGCTTCTTCTGTTGGGGATTCTCTCCTGTAAAGTTGTAAATAACGATGGTGGTTTATTCTGTTGGGGATTCAGTAGGCTTATTCTGTTTGTATTTATGAATTATGGTGGTTTTCTGTCCCAATTTTTGTAATGTAGAAAGTTAATTGTTCCATGTTTCTGGGATATCATACCTGGAAAGCTGCCATGGTTTGTTTTTGTACTGGTGATCAGCATTGCCATGCGACTGCAAAAATAACGATGTAACAATTTCATACCAGGAAATGCATTTATCCGTCTGCAGCTCTGGAATATCGAACCAATCTATGATAGCTAGCTAGTATGTTACCTTTAAGGAACAAGAGTATAAACTAGAGAAACATGCATCCACCAGAATATGGAGAGCATTGACCTTGATTTATGGCCAGAATGTTGGTACCCAGATGGCGGGATTAGCGACTCAAGCTCAAATCTGAAAGTTCAGCCATGTCACCGTAACGTTTCTGAAAGTTCAAGCTCAAACATAAAATCTGGCTTAGCTTATTTTCTGAAAGTTCAAGCTCAAATAGAAATTATGCCTTGCTTATTTTCTGAAAGTTCAGCTCAAACAGAAATTCTGCCTTGGCTTATTTTCTGAAAGTTCAAGCTCAAATATAAGTTCTGGCTTGGCTTATTTTCTGAAAGTTCAAGCTCAAATAGAAGTTCTGCCTTGCTTATTTTCTGAAAGTTCAGCTCAAACAGAAATTCTGCCTTGGCTTATTTTCTGAAAGTTCTCAAATAGAAATTCTGCCGTCACTTATTTTCTGAAAGTTCAAAACCTAATGTGCATGCAGCCATGCAACCATAACTTTTCCGTGCGGTTTTCTTCACCGTAATGATCAGTTCAAAAATTCAAATTCTACTCCCTCCGTTCCTATTTAATCGACGCATGGGAGAAAAGGCTAATGTACAAATAACGTATTGATAGAAGTCAATTAAATCCGGACAGATGTAGTACCTTCGGTTATTTTCCGAAAGTTCAGAACCTGATCTGCATGCAGCCATGCCACCATAACTTTTCTCTGCGGGTTTCTTCACCGTAATGATCAGTTCAAACTTACAGCAGCACTAAACAAGAAATGTAGTACGGAGTATTGATGATTTGATATTGGGCACTCTGACTGCTGGTTTAGCTTCACAGAAATCTATTCCACCAAAAGGTCAGCCCTAAATCCACGGCTAGAAAAGGTGCGAAGGGGTGAAAATTTCTCGTGCCGTAATGTTTGGTTTGCAGCACGCAATATGGTGACTGAAATGTTTTGACTCCTAAACAAGATTTGTTCTGAATTACAGTATTTCTCCCAGAAGTACATCCTCTGTTCCATAAGGTAGTATGTGTTGGCAAACTAAATACTGTAATTTAGTATGTGTTGACAAGTAGATTATATATGGAATACTATGTTGAGATCGATTATATGTACTTGTCATATGTTATTTGTGATTTTGCATGCTCTTTGTTGCTAGTAGTACTCTGGCCAAGTAGATGCTTGTGACTTTAAGAGGGGGTATTTATGCTCGATAGTAGGTTCATGCCTTTAGTTTTCTACAAGAGTGACAACAACATCTAAGATTGTAGATATGTTGTTGCTACTAGAGAGAAAACAACAATGTTTTATCCAAGGGTAATTCTATTGTTTACTTTACACACATTGATACGATAATTTGTTGGTTGCAACTTAATACTGAATGGGGTTCGGACGATAACCGGGAGGTGGATTATTAGTCATAGACGAAGTTGGATTACGGCCTATGTATTATGTTGTAATGCCCAAACGAATCTCATAGTAATCATCTTGTCAGGTATGGTCTTTATTCTGTCAATTGTCCAGCTGTAATTTGTTCACCCAGCATTGTTATTTATCTTTATGGAGAGACACCTCTAGTGAACTGTGGACCCTGATCCTTTCCTTTACACTGATAAATTCATCTATTGCAATCATGTTCTGTTTACTTTCTACAAGCATTGTTCTCTTTAATTACTGCAAACATTTCTTTCCACTCGATACGTTTAATATTTTGTGTTCAGCAAAACCGGTGAGATTGACAACCTCACTCTAAGTTGGGGCAAAGTATTTTGGTTGTGTTGTATGCAGATTCCACGTTGTTGCTGACATCGGCAGTGCGCCCTGCCAATATTGCGCTACACCTTCAGAAGTCACGCCTTTCTTGTACTGGTCGATTAAACCTTTGTTTCTTATTGAGGAAAGAATTGTTGTTGTGCTAATCACGCCTTCCTCTTGGGGTTCCCCAATGGTGTCAAATCGCCATCATCGAACCCTTCAGATCGGTCCATGGTACACGTGTGGAGGGGGGATCCAGGGAGAATGGAACATCCGCTTCAGACGTTAGTTTGGCCTAGCTGAAGCGGTGGAGTGGGACAACCTATGCATGGAGATACAAGCGCTGCCCATCGAGGACCAACACAACATTTTGTCTTGGTCCTTGGAGGCCTCCGGGGAGTTCTCCACTCGGCCGGTATACCTTAGCTTATCGCAAGGAGCAGTGGTCACACACTTCAAGGAGGTGTGTCGCACTAGTGTCCGCTAAAAATTAAAATCTTCCTCTGGCATCTCATCCGAGGAAGACTTCCGTCCAGTGTCCAGGTGGCTAAAAGCCACGACCCATCTAATGGGTTATGCGCTCTCTCTCGAGAATCAGAGAATTGCAACCACATCTTCTTCTCGGGCCATATGACGGGCTTCATGTGGGCATGGGTGAGGGAACTCTTGCACTGTGAGTGGAATCCAGCGAGAGCTGCAAACTTCTTACCAATCTCGCAGGACCCCTCTCGGGGCCCCTTCGTAGATTGGTTTGGTTTACCTTTACGTCACTTTGCTGGACTTTTTGGAACATTTGCAATAAGCTAACTGTCGAAGGAAAACAATTATTTGTAACCCCGCTAACGCTTTCTACCTGTGTTGGAGAGTACTGGTCAGACCGAGAAACTGAGCGCAGCTGGACGAGACGATACGAGGTTGGGAGGCTGGACGCGAGGACTAGAGCCTGAGCTACATCTCTACTTTATCTATTTGACCCGCTCCACGGAATATCCTATAACCTCCACGGAATGTCCTGTAACCAAACTTGTTAATTTGGTGTGATGTGTGTAGACCTTCCTTCCTTTATCCGGGTGTGATCCTGGCTCCCGAATGATGTTGTGTGTGCATGTAGTATGGTTTCGAACTATTGTCGTACCGTTTGGTGGGAGTGGTGATACGTAGGTCGAGCCACACTTAGGCTACTTTTTGAATATATGAAAATATCATTTTAAATATGTCAAAAATTTGAAAAAAATATCATGATATAGAGAATGTTGGAATCTATCGATGTGTAAATTTTCTGATTGAAATACATGATATTTTGGACTCAGCAAAAATAACAAATCTTGATTTCATCATTAATGAATAGTAATAAACAGTACACTATAATCTAGATTTTATCATTTTTACCGAGGACAAAATATAATGTATTTTTAATCTATAAAATTATGTATTGATAGATTCCAACATTATCTACGTATATGTATTTTTAAAAAATCTATAACTACAAATTTTGATAGTTTTAAAAAAGTTAAAAAAAGGAAACCGGACTACATGTAACTCGGGCTAAAAAAGGTTTTCGGCCGTTTGAAGCATTTTTTTATATATAAACTCGGGCTAAAAAGATCTTATCTTTAACAAAGACAAAAAAAAAAAAAACCGAATCCCAGTCCCTTAATACTACCCATCCCGATCCGGTCCGTTTACAACAACGTGAAAAGAAAGGAAAACCACAATGACCTGAAAAGAAAACCCCACCTTGCTATCGTCAAAAAAAAAAAAAAAATCCCCACCTTGCTCTCCACTCCGGCGGCCCCGCCCGCCATGGCCCCGCCGGCGCCGCACCTCGCCGACGAGATCCTAGAAGAGATATTCATCCGCCTGCCGACCGCGGCCGCGATCGCCCGCGCCTCCACCGCCTGCGCCTCCTTCCGCCGCATCATCACCGCGCGCCCCTTCCTCCGCCGCTTCCACAAACTCCATCCGCCGCCACTCCTGGGGTTCATCGCCGACAAAGGTGGCTTCCACCCCGCCGGGGAACCCCATCCCTCCGCCCCGCTTGCCCGTGCCCTCGCAGGCGCCGCAGATTTCTCCTACTCCTTCGTCCCCAAGCCCAACGATGGACCGCGCAGTCCCTGGTGTCCCCGTGACGTCCGCGACGGCCGCGTCCTGCGGCGACTGCGGCCACCAGTTCGGAATCAGTTCTGTCTTCACACGCCTGGCGGTGTGCGATCCCTTGTCTCGGAGATACGTGCTGCTCCCACCCATACCTACAAAAGTGACATTCCAGCAGGAGCGCCTTCTTGAATTCGAGCCTATGCTCGCTCCCATTGGCGATGATGAGGACGAGACCTCGTTCAAGGTGATCTGCACGGCGTACTACAAAATCAAGCTGGTGGCGTTCGTCTTCTCTTCTGTCACCGGACAATGGCATATCGCTGCATCTCCCAGCTGGAGATCTTTGGGCACAGTTGAGCCCTCTTGGAAACGGATGTACCGTTTCAACTACCTGCGTGGCTGCTTCTACTGGACATCTCTTTGGTGCGACAAGTTGAATTTGCTCGTGCTGGACACGGGCACAATGAAGTTTTCCACCGTCGATGTTCTCGCTGACCATCTGCAGCTTACAAATCAGCCTCGACAGAGCGTGTGCATGTCCACCGTCGTTGAGGGTACAGAAGGAGCCCTTGAGATGTTTACTCTCGTGGGTATTGAAGAACCTACCTCATTTTATCTCTATCATACCACTCAACAAAACAATGGTGAATCTTCCAGCGAGTGGCAGCAGAAAAATGTTATAGCGTTGCCTCGTGGATGTCTTTATTTCATAGTGGGTGCAACTGAGGGATTCTTATTTCTTCGTTGTGTTGGAAGAGCTCAGTGGGATGATACTTTACACAGCGCGTTGGGCTTCGATAAAGATGTTGAATTTTTTTCTCTGGATGTCAAGACTTTTGAACTGAAGCAGGTCTGTAGAGCAACATACTATGATTTCCCCATTCGTGTTCACTCCTACTTTGGTTTCCCACCACCATTGTCGAAACCAAGCCTATGAACTGCAAATTGGTAAGCCTGTTTTTCACAGTGGTGCTTCTTCTGTTGGGGATTCTCTCATGTGAAGTTGTAAATAGCAGGCTTATTCTTTTTGTAGTTATGAATTATGGTGCTTTTCTGCCCCAATTTGTAATGTAAAAAAGTAAATTGCTCCATGTTTCTGGGAGAACTTATCATACCTGGAAAGCTGCCATGGTTTGTTTATGTGCTGGTGATCAGCATTGCCATGCGACTGCAAAAATAACGATGTAACAATTTCATACCAGGAAATGCATTTATCCGTCTGCTGCTCTGGAATATCGAACCAATCTGTGATAGCTAGCTAGTATGTTACCTTTAAAGAACAAGAGTATAAACTAGAGAAACATACATCCACCAGAATATGGAGAGCACTGACCTTGATTTATGGCCAGAATGTTGGTACCCAGATGGCGGGATTAGCGACTCAAGCTCAAACCTGAAAGTTCAGCCATGTCACCATAACGTTTCTGAAAGTTCAAGCTCAAACAGAAAATCTGGCTTGGCTTATTTTCTGAAAGTTCAAGCTCAAATAGAAGTTCTGCCTTGCTTATTTTCTGAAAGTTCAGCTCAAACAGAAATTCTGCCTTGGCTTATTTTCTGAAAGTTCTCAAATAGAAATTCTGCCGTCACTTATTTTCTGAAAGTTCAAAACCTAATGTGCGTGCAGCCATGCAACCATAACTTTTCCGTGCGGTTTTCTTCACCATAATGATCAGTTCAAAAATTCAAATTCTACTCCCTCCGTTCCTATTTTATCGACGCAGGGGAGAAAAGGCTAATGTACAAATAACGTATTGGTAGAAGTCAACTAAATCCGGACAGATGTAGTAACTTCGGTTATTTTCTGAAAGTTCAGAACCTGATCTGCATGCAGCCATGCCACCATAACTTTTCTCTGCGGGTTTCTTCACCGTAATGATCAGTTCAAACTTACAGCAGCACTAAACAAGAAATGTAGTACGGAGTATTGATGATTTGATATTGGGCACTCTGACTGCTGGTTTAGCTTCACAGAAATCTATTCCACCAAAAGGTCAGCCCTAAATCCACGGCTAGAAAAGGTGCGAAGGGGTGAAAATTTCTCGTGCCGTAATGTTTGGTTTGCAGCACGCAATATGGTGACTGAAATGTTTTGACTCCTAAACAAGATTTGTTCTGAATTACAGTATTTCTCCCAGAAGTACATTCTCTGTTCCATAAGGTAGTATGTGTTGGCAAACTAAATACTGTAATTTAGTATGTGTTGGCAAGTAGATTATATATGTAATACTATGTTGAGATCGATTATATATACTTGTTATATGTTATTTGTGATCTTGCATGCTCTTCGTTGCTAGTAGATACTCTGGCCAAGTAGATGCTTGTGACTTTAAGAGGGGGTATTTATGTTCGATAGTAGGTTCATGCCTTTAGTTTTCTACAAGAGTGACAATAACATTTAACATTGTAGATGTGTTGTTGCTACTAGAGAGAAAACAACAATGTTTTATCCAAGGGTAATTGTATTGTTTACTTTACACACATTGCTTAATACGATAATTTGTTGCTTGCAACTTAATACTGAATGGGATTCGGACGATAACCGGAAGGTGGATTATTAGACATTAGTCGTAGACGAAATTGGATTACGGTCAATATATTATATTGTAATGCCTAAACAAATCTCATAGAAATCATCTTGTCAGGTATGGTCTTTATTCTGTCAATTGTCCAGCTGTAATTTGTTCACCCATCATGTTATTTATCTTTATGAAGAGACACCTCTAGTGAACTATGGACCCCAGTCCTTTCCTTTACACTGATAAATTCATCTATTGCAATCCTGTTCTATTTACTTTCTACAAGCACTGTTCTCTTCAATTACTGCAAACATCTCTTTCCACTCGATACGTTTAATCCTTTGTGTTCAACAAAACCGGTGAGATTGACAACCTCACTCTAAGTTGGAGCAAAGTATTTTGGTTGTGTTGTGTGCATGTTCGACGTTGTTGCTGACGTCGGTAGTGCATCCTGCCAATAGTCAGCTACACCTTCAGAAGTCACGTCTTTCTCCTACTGGTCGATTAAACCTTTGTTTCTTATTGAGGAAAGACTTGTTGTTGTGCTAATCACACCTTCCTCTTGGGGTTCCCCAATGGTGTCAAACCGCCATCACCGAACCCTTCAGATCGGTCCATGGTACACGTGTTGAGGACCAACACAACATTTTGTCTAGCTTCAGACGTTAGTTTGGCCTAGCTGAAGCGGTGGAGTGGGACAACCTATGCATGGAGATACAAGCGCTGCCCATCGAGGACCAACACAACATTTTGTCTTGGTCCTTGGAGGCCTCCGGGGAGTTCTCCACTCGGCCGGTATACCTTAGCTTATCGCAGGGAGCGGTGGTCACACACTTCAAGGAGGTGTGTCGCACTAGTGTCCGCTAAAAATTAAAATCTTCCTCTGGCATCTCATCCGAGGAAGACTTCCGTCCAGTGTCCTGGTGGCTAAAAGCCATGACCCATCTAATGGATTATGCACTCTCTCTTGAGAACCAGAGAATTGCAACCACATCTTCTTCTCGGGCCATATGACGGGCTTCATGTGGGCATGGGTGAGGGAACTCTTGCACTGTGAGTGAAATCCAGCGAGAGCTACAAACTTCTTAGCAATCTCGCAGGGCCTCTCGGGGCCCCTTCGTAGATTGGTTTGGTTTACCTTTACGTCACTTTGCTGGACTTTTTGGAACATTTGCAGTAAGCTAACTGTCGAAGGAAAACAATTATTTGTAACCCCGCTAACTACCTGTGTTGGAGAGTACTGGTCAGACCGAGAGACTGAGCGCAGCTGGACGAGGCGATACGAGGTTGGGAGGCTGGACGCGAGGACTAGAGCCTGAGCTACATCTCTACTTTATCTATTTGACCCGCTCCACGGAATGTCCTATAACCTCCACAGAATGTCCTGTAACCAAACTTGTTAACTTGGTGTGATGTGTGTAGACCTTCCTTCCTTTATCCGGGCGTGATCCTGACTCCCGGATGATGTTTTGTGTGCATGTAGTATGGTTTTGAACTATTGTCATACCGTTTGGTGGGAGTGGTGATATGTAGGTCGAGCCACACTTAGGCTACTTTTTGAATATATGAAAATATCATTTTAAATATGTCAATAATTTGAAAAAAAATAACATGATATAGAGAATGTTGGAATCTATCGATGTGTAAATTTTCAGATTGAAAGACATGATATTTTGGACTGAGCAAAAATAACAAATCTTGATTTCATCATTAATGAATAGTAATACACATTACACTATAATCTAGATTTTATCATTTTTACTGAGGACAAAATATAATATATTTTTAATCTATAAAATTACGTATCGATAGATTCCAACATTCTCTACGTATATGTATTTTTAAAAAAATCTATAACTACAAATTTTGATAGTTTTAAAAAGTTAAAAAAAAAAAGGAAACCGGACTACATGTAACTCGGGCTAAAAAAGGTTTTCGGCCGTTTGAAGCATTTTTTTATATATAAAGTCGGGCCACGAGGTCTTATCTTTAACAAAGACAAAAAAAAAACGAATCCCAGTCTCTTAATAGTTAATACCCATCCCGATCCGGTCCGTTTACAACAACGTGAAAAGAAAACCACAATGACCTGAAAAGAAAAGGAAAATGATCCAATCCCCCCGGGGGATAAGACGCTCCGCAACCTCCGGCTCCGTGGCCGTCGGATGAAAGCCATCGCACGCGCACGCGCTCTTGTCCCAGCAAGACACGTTATCGGTGGGCCCCCCACCACGACCTTATCCCCTCGTCTCTCTCCCGGCGGCCGCTCCTCACTTCTCCCTCCTATCCCGTGCTGTGAGACACCTCAGATCCGGCGACCACCAATCCCCGCACCCTCGGCGGTCTCGACGGCGACGGAGGCCCGCCGTGAGCCTCCTCAGGTCCGGCGACCACCAATCCCCGCGCCCTCGACGGTCTCGACGCCGACGAAGGCGCGCACGCGCCGGCTACGGCGCGAGGAGGAGGCCGCGGGGAGCGGCGGCGTGAGGCCGGGAGCGGGGAGCGGAGGGCGCGGCCGGCGAGGGAGCCGAGGCGGAACCCCCAGGCGAGGGAGCTGAGACCGGAGCTCGCCCACCTCGCCGCGTGGAAGTCGCCGCCCTTCTCCGCGTCCATGCCGTGGGGAGGTCCAACCTCACCACGCAGCTCCGGCCGTCCCCGACTTCGTCCGATGTCGGTGACACCTAGCGGTGCCCCGCGTGTGCCGCTCCTTCCTCGACCATCTCCTCGCCGTGGTGTGGCAAGGTGCTGCCGGGGGTAGGCCGGTGTTGCTACCGGCGGTGCATGGTGGTGCCGCAATAGTGCACGCCGTCGACAAGGTGGCACGGCAGTGCTACAAGTCGAGGCGGAAGGAGTTTTGCTAACAAGGTGGTACTCCTCCGATTCGTTAGGAGTTTTGTTGCTTTAGGCTTGTGTTGTTGCTACCTGCGGATACCGGTTTTGCTATCCGAGGTCTCCGGCATTGCTACCGGGGAGGGAAATTTTTTGCTACCGGCGGAGGCCTACTTTGCTACCCTAGGCGTAGGGCGTTGCTACTAGCGGCTTTTGGTTTTGCAATCTTGGGCGGATGGAGTTGCTGCAAGCTCCGCAACCTCGAACGACGCTGTTGTCTGCTACAGGCGAGGTCTTGGTTGATGTCTTATAGGATTTTGCAACATATGAATAAAAAAATTTGCTACAATTAATTTACGGTTTTGCTACATGTGCACAATATGTTTGCTATGGGGTATATGGCGAGATGTCCGGTGAGTTCTCCGGCGAGTTCCCCCTTGATGTCTCTGACGATATCTTTTTTCGCTACAATAGCATATTTTGTTTGCTACAAGCTTTCCGGCGAGGTCTCCGGCAAGTCTCCGGTGTGTGTCCGGCGAGCTCAGCCTTTTTTGTTTTATTTTGTGGGTGAACCGTTTTTTGCTACACTAAAGCAAAATCGAGATTTTTTTGCTACCCGGCAGCAAAAAGGACACGTGTCAGCATGGAAACTAGGGGCTGGGAAATCAAATCCCGGGGGACGCCCAGCACTCTCCAAAAGAAAACCCCACCTTGCTATCGTCAAAAAAAAAAAATCCCACCTTGCTCTCCACTCCGGCGGCCCCGCCCGCCATGGCCCCGCCGGCGCCGCACCTCGCCGACGAGATCCTAGAAGAGATATTCATCCGCCTGCCGACCCCGGCCGCGATCGCCCGCGCCTCCACCGCCTGCGCCTCCTTCCGCCGCATCATCACCGCGCGCCCTTTCCTCCGCCGCTTCCACAAACTCCATCCGCCGCCACTCCTGGGGTTCATCGCCGACAAAGGTGGCTTCCACCCCGCCGGGGAACCCCATCCCTCCGCCCCGCTTGCCCGTGCCCTCGCAGGCGCCGCAGATTTCTCCTACTCCTTCGTCCCCAAGCCCAACGATGGACCGCGCAGTCCCTGGTGTCCCCGTGACGTCCGCGACGGCCGCGTCCTCCTCGAGTGCGGCGACTGCGGCCACCAGTTCGGAACCAGTTCTGTCTTCACACGCCTGGCGGTGTGCGATCCCTTGTCTCGGAGATACGTGCTGCTCCCACCCATACCTACAAAAATGACAGTCCAGCAGGAGCGCCTTCTTGAATTCGAGCCTATGCTCGCTCCCATTGGCGATGATGGGGATGAGGATGAGACCTCGTTCAAGGTGATCTGCACAGCGTACTACAAAATCAAGCTGGTGGCGTTCGTCTTCTCTTCTGTCACTGGACAATGGTATATTGCTGCATCTCCCAGCTGGAGATCTTTGGGCACAGTTGAGCCCTCTTGGAAACGGATGTACCGTTTCAACTGCTTGCGTGGCTGCTTCTACTGGACATCTCTTTGGTGCGACAAGTTGAAGTTGCTCGTGCTGGACACGGGCACAATGAAGTTTTCCACCGCCGATGTTCTCGCTGACCATTTGCAGCTTACAAATCAGCCTCGACAGAGCGTATGCATGTCCACCGTCGTTGAGGGTACAGAAGGAGCCCTTGAGATGTTTACTCTCGTCGGTATTGAAGAACCTACCTCGTTTTATCTCTATCATACCACTCAACAAAACAACGGTGCATCTTCCAGCAAGTGGCAGCAGAAAAATGTTATAGCGTTGCCTCGCGGATGTCTTTATTTCACAGTGGGTGCAACTGAGGGATTCTTATTTCTTCGTTGTGTTGGAAGAGCTCAGTGGGATGATACTTTACACAGGTTCGTGTTGGGCTTGGGTAAGGATGTTGAATTCTTTTCTCTGGATGTCAAGACTTTTGAACTGAAGCAGGTCTGTAGAGCAACATACTATAATTTCCCCACTCGTGTTCACTCCTACTTTGGCTTCCCACCACCATTGTCGAAACCAAGCCTATGAACTGCAAAGCGGTAAGCCTGTTTTTCACGGTAGTGCTTCTTCTGTTGGATATTCTCTCCTGTGAATTTGTAAATAGCAAGCTTATTATGTTTGTATTTATGAATTATGGTGCTTTTCTGCCCCAATTTGTAATGTAAAAAAGTAAATTGCTCCATGTTTCTGGGAGAACTTATCATACCTGGAAAGCTGCCATGGTTTGTTTATGTACCTGTGATCAGCATTGCCATGTGACTGCAAAAATAAAGATGCAACAATTTCATACCAGGAAATGCATTTATCCATCTGCTGCTCTGGAATATCGAACCAATTATGATAGCTAGCTAGTATGTTACCTTTAAAGAACAAGAGTATAAACTAGAGAAACATGCATCCACCAGAATATGGAGAGCCCTGACCTTGATTTATGGCCAGAATGTTGGTACGCAGATGGCGGGATTAGCGACTCAAGCTCAAACCTGAAAGTTCAGCCATGTCACCATAACGTTTCTGAAAGTTCAAGCTCAAACAGAAATTCTGCCTTGGCTTATTTTCTGAAAGTTCAAGCTCAAATATAAGTTCTGGCTTGGCTTATTTTCTGAAAGTTCAGCTCAAACAGAAATTCTGCCTTGGCTTATTTTCTGAAAGTTCAGAACCTAATGTGCATGCAGCCATGCTGCCATAACTTTTCTCTGCGGTTTTCTTCACCGTAATGACCAGTTCAAAAATTCAAATTCTACCTTGGCTTATTTTCTGAAAGTTCAGAACCTGATGTGCATGCAGCCATGCCACCATAACTTTTCTCTGCGGGTTTCTTCACGATCAGTTCAAACTTACAGCAGCACTAAACAAGAAATGTAGTATTGATACTTTGATATTGGGCACTCTCACTGCTGGTTAGCTTCAGAGAAAGCTATTCCACCAAAAGGTCAGCATAAGTCCACTGTTAGAAAAGGGGCGAAGGGGTGAAAATTTCTCGTGCCTAAATTTTTGGTTTGCAGCACGCAATATGGTGACTGAAATGTTTTGACGCCTAAACAAGATTTGTTCTGAATTACAGTATTTCTCCCAGAAGTACATCCTCTGTTCCATAAGGTAGTATGTGTTGGCACACTAAATTAGAGGGAGGATGTAGCATGACTAGCGGGAACAGCACTAAAACGGTGTAGTGTACAATAAGCAGCACCATTGCCATGTAACATGTGCAGTTTAGCGAATCAGAGTTCAGACTCGCTCTCAACTTCGCAAGATCTAGTAGAGATACACGTATACACAGGGCTTGCGCATACATATACATAGATACAAGAACAAGAAGCTGAAGCATATGGTACATCAGGCCTTTGCTGCGGCGCCCTCCGCTTCCTTCTTCTTCTCGGCCTCCTCCTCATCGTCCCCGACGAGCGCCTCGAGCACCACCGACTTGGGGTTCACCATGGGCGGGCCCTTCTCCCTGCCCTCGAGCTCGCCGACGCCGAAGGTGATGAGCCTGTCCCAGTTGCCCCCCTCGAAGAGCACGCCGACCCTCCCGTCGGTGACGCGCTGCACGATCCCGCAGTACATGTGGTAGGCGTTCATGGGGTTCTTGACCAGCACCACCATGCCCGGGAGGAACAGCGGCAGCTCGGGCGCCCTCGGCCTCTCCGCCGGAACCGCGGCCGTGGGGGAGGCCGGCTGGGCTTTCTTGGGGGGACGAGGAGGCGGGTTCTTGGCCACGAAGTCCTTGAGCCCGACCTCGCCGCCGGGGAAGCCGCCCGTGAGGCCCATCATCTCCTTCTCGAAAGCGTCCGGGTCGACGGCTGGCGGCTCATCTGCGGTGCCTGGCGAGGATGATTCGCCCGTGGGCGTGGACGGAGGAGGCGGGCTGGGCGAGGAGAGCTCCTTGCGGATGCCGACCTCGCCGTTGCAGAGGCCGCGGCCGCCGAGGATCTCGGCGAGGCGGAAGGACGCGGAGGGCGGAGGGGCGGGGAGGCGGACGCGATGGTGGGGTAGCGCCGGCGGAGGGCGGAGGAAGGAGGGGGTGGTGGGCGCGGGCGCCATTGGAGGGAGGGAGAGAAAATGGCGGGGAGCAATGTGTGGAAGTGGAGAGAGGCGGAAGAGGAGATGATGAGGCGGCCCGTGGGCTCCCCGCCACGTGGCGCTGCTGCTGAGTTACTCCATCTGTGAAAGGGATCCATGTTGTAGCGAGTAAAAGTCGAATGAATGAACTCAGTGGTCATGTGTACTATGGCTACTTTTTTTTTAGAGCAACCAGATATTTTATTAATTAAAAAAATTACACGAAGCAAAACTAATCGAGAAATACAAAACGATTCTTAGAGTTTTCTGCAACCACCGTAGTCAGTGGCCGTCACCCAACTTCAGCACCACCGAGACAGACACTCAAATAGACGCCGAGTCTCCGCCATTGCAAGATCCAAAAAAACACCATCACCAATAAAGCTTTGTGAGTCGATGAATAGACCTACTTGTCGGTGTGGCATGACAATGACCGGGGGACGTCCTCGTGCTCTCTTGGACCAAGATCTGTCACTCTAGAAGAACAACCTCGCCCCGGCCACCGGCGTCGTCGCGGATAATACACACCACGAAACTAGTCTCACAAAATTTGAAGAACGGCGAGAAGATCAAGCTACCGATCTGAAGTACTGACCAACACATGTTGCCATTAACTCTGAGACGTCGTCTAGAAGGTCGTCGTCGGTGTGGGGGTAGAGTTGAGACAGATTTATTTGCCATGACGCTACTGCCACCACCCCAATAGCACACCACAGCAGGAAAAAAACCTAACCCTAACTACAAGGCCAGAACGGAGGAACAAGGTCCCCTCCCTCCTGCCACCGCGCGGGGCGGCAAGCAGAGAGAGAGAGAGAGAGAGAGAGAGAGAGAGAGAGAGAGAGAGAGAGAGAGAGAGAAAGAGAGGGAGGGAGGGAGAGAGAGAGGAGTCCAAGACCAACGTCCTAGCCGGAGGTGATGGGCTCATCGTCGGCGAGGCGAGAGCCGCTAGAGCGGCTGGCGCACATCTTCGACCAAGCGTGGCGCCCTCTATCGCCGCAACCTTAACTCCCGCGTGTGGGTAGGGAACATTCCACGCGTCCATGATAGCAAGGCAGGACTATCAAGGGTGGTGCGACACGTGACACATAGTCCACCTCCTGCGTCGCCAATGGGGCTCCCTGCGGGACCCTCATCCGACTCCAATGACATGGACGAGGCGGCGCTGTTATCACCAGAATTTGACCGAGTCAGAGGTGGGCCGCGATCAAGATGGACTTGAAGAATATATATATAGAAGAAAT
Source organism: Lolium rigidum (assembly GCF_022539505.1). NCBI lineage: Eukaryota > Viridiplantae > Streptophyta > Magnoliopsida > Poales > Poaceae > Lolium > Lolium rigidum. The sequence continues at coordinate 48,532,736 of NC_061509.1, forward strand.
ACGTGAATCGGCCTTACATGCAAAGTTTGGGCTAGTTTGCCCTTGTATCTGTAACATATTAGATTACGTGTCGGTTAAGAGTTAGAGTTTTACCCGTGCACGGTTAGGTGCACACCCACGTTAGAAAGTCCCTTGGACTATAAATATGTATCTAGGGTTTATGGAATAAACAACAACCAACGTTCAACACAAACAAATCTCGGCGCATCGCCAACTCCTTCGTCTCGAGGGTTTCTCCGGTAGCACCATGCTGCCTAGATCGCATCTTGCGATCTAGGCAAGCACGAGCCTATCCTGTTGTTCATGCGTTGCTCGTGCTGAAGCCTTTTTGATGGCGAGCAACGTAGTTATCTTAGATGCGTTAGGGTTAGCATTGTTCTTCGTATCATATGCTGTCGTAGTGCGACCCTTATACTTGTACTTGTCACGTTGACTCAATTAGACTCAGTTCTTTTGGAGCTTCTGAACAGCTTAGAGGTGAAAATAAGCTGAAGCTAAAAAGAACTCGATTTTAAGCCGTTTTTCGGCACAACTGTTTTTGGGCATTGCTGCATACAACTCACGCAATAAGCTAGGACAGCAAAAGCCAACAAGAACTGGAATACAATTTCTCAAAAGTTTATTTTCACAGCTGTTTCTATGGACAGCTCAAGCTAAGATGGCTTATGCACAAGCCGCAGCCCAAAAGAACTGAGCCTTAGTCTTCTTACTGTCAAACTGCAAAATTATTGGCCTTAAGTTGTTGATTTGATACAGTTTCGTCCTTAACCAGCTTTAGCGTCAAAGTTAGGATGACAAGGACGACACGTGGACATAGGACCCACTGGCAGGAGGACAAATGGACAATAATTTTGCACTTAGCCCCTCCCGAGTGAGATGGTTAGGGTGGGATAATCTCCTAGTAGTGTAATTATGCGAAAACCCCCTCCCCTCTCTTGTTTAGTATTCTGTATTTTTATGGCATTCGAAACCCTAATTCCCAAATTTCTAAATCCCTAGTTCTTCCTCTGTTTCGTGGCGAGCAGCGCGCGTGCAAGCGACACCTGTTGTTCGAGCTCGAGAATGGCGAGCGACTCTTGTTTGTTCGAGCTCGAACATGTCGAGGAAGCAGTATCGTGTGCCCACTAGGGAGCTGCACGTCGTCAAGTGTAATAAGTGCAACCTGCGTGCACTGGCGGAGCTAAGGGGGACCAGCAGGGGCCACGACCCCCCTATGCCGCAGCTTCCTAGGGGCATAGTCTTTTCATTCTTCATCTTGCTTGCTCCCCATCGTGAATGAGATCTGGAGGAGAGCGAGTTGTTTGGCTGCTGAGGAAGACGATGGGAGTTGAGTCGTTCGACATGGGCCTTTGCAGGAGGCAGGCTTGCTCTTTATTTGACCCGTGGGTGTATACCAAAGTCTTTTAACTCTAGGCTCATAAAACTAAAGTAGATTGAGCCATGTCCTTTCTTCCCTAAAAATGTCACGTACTTCCTTCCTTTAAAAAAAGCAACACACTTCCTCTAAAAATAGGCATCATGTCAACTAGCAACCCCTAAAAGCATCCTCTCAACTAGCCGGGATTTAAATCTCAAAAAGAAAAACTAGGCGGGGATTTGGTACTAAATTATCTACCTGGCCCTAATGTAAAAAAATTCTACCTAGCCCTAATGTTAAAAAAATCTAGCTGGCCCTCCTGCTCGAAAAAAACAACTTGGCCCCTTCTATGTTTTTATCCTGGCTTCGCCGGTGCCTGCGTGATGTGGTTCAGTTCACGGCGCACACATACATCAACGGCAACCAGAACATGGATTTCTTCAAGTGTCCTAATCACAACGATTAGTGTTGGTGAGCTGAGTTGAATTTGCCCTCAATCTTTTGTAGGATAATTTGGATTTTGACATCCCCTTCTCATGAATTTGTTTGTTTTGTAATGTAGCCTAAAGGAGGCAATTTCTAGAAGTGGTCTGATGAATATGAAGATTTTCTGGTGGGCAGTAGCTTGTTGCATCCTTTGAATGATAATGTGAAGATGCAGCAGTCCAGTCCAGTTCGAATGTTGGAACGGAGAGACAAGGAAGAACACAGTTTAATGATGCAAAGTTGTGTATGCTATTTATAGCTTTGTTTGATGTAGGGAAGGAAATTCTAGGAGTACTAAAGTTGATTTATGCTTGTTTAGGTCATGTCCTTATTGTTCTCATCATAAGCCTATTTGCCAGGCACCAGTGTGTTAATTGTAATGGCAAGTCCTTAATATTGTAATGGAACAACTATTGTATCTGTGAACAGGCAATGAATTCACATTTGTAGTTGCAAAATCTGTGGTAATATTCACATGTTTTGTCAAATCAGTTCACATAGCCAAAGGATGCACCACATGGTTCAAGATTACATAATTCAAATAGCCAAAGGATGCAGTTTGCATAGATTCAACATTACATTTTTCGATAAAAAGTATATATTAATATCGTGAAGATACCAAATACACCCAGCCTCTGCAACAACGTATTACCCTAGCGGCTTTACGGATGCACACAGCAACAAAAGAAAGAAGAATTACAGAAAAGAAATGTCCCGCTACAGTAATCTATTCCTTGGAGCAGCAGTATTAACACCACCGAGACAGCACCAGAAGGCCAGAAAGGTCTCCACTCTCAAAACAATACCTTCAACAAGGATAATGCCAGGCACAACCAATTAAGGTCAGACCTTGAGTTTTCACCCTGAAAGGTAAGACTATGAACTTCTCCTATGCAGTCGCCCCCACTAGCATGCCGCTGCTCCAAGTCATAAATCACCAAGCCAATTCCTCATCGCTGCCCGGAGTCGAACCATCAGCACCAATCCTCAGATCTCGGCTTCAACGATATTCTGCGCCAGCATCATGGGACGAGAACATGCCCCATGATATTAACAGCCAGCAGAGCTTCGAAGCGCTCCCTCTGAAACCAAACGGTCAGAGAAAAACATGGGTGCGCACGACCGAATCCCACCCGATCCAGCAATCTCCGGTGGAGTACGCCGGCGGAGCCTTCCGGAACACACCGCGTCTGCCAGATCAATGAGGACAGGCAACCAGTAGGTCATCATCTTGGCATGAGGAGAAACCTTAGGACTGCCACCTTTATTCGCGAGACCGGCAGGCCCCCACGCCGCCGATCGCCTCCATGCCGGAGAGACCGAAGAGGAAAACGACTGTACAAGCGCAGGGCTGCAGTACCAGCTCCAAAGGGCCAGATCCCACCCCCTAGCCTTGGCAGAGTTCATCTAGGCCAGATCGGATCATGGCCTGATGACTCCACTCGCCACCAGGCTCGCGAGCCACGGGCGCACAGCTACCTCCGCGACGGTTCACCGATGAAGGGCCTCAGGCACCGGCCAAGAAGGGCCGCGCCGCCCCGTGCCTCCACCGCAGATCGACCACCTCCCGAGAATCAGCTGCGGAGCGCACCTCCCCATCCCATCCGCCAGATCCAGCGAGAAGGGCGCCGCTACCGCCGCTAGCAAGGGCAGCGGCGGCGGCCAACGGGGCAGGGGATGGGTCGGCCTACTAGGGTTGCAGGGTGAGGGGCACCTCCAGAACCGCTCGGGAGGGGAGCGGTTCCAGAGGAGTACCAGATTACCAGGGTAGAAGGTTTGCTAACCCCGATTCAACATTACATAGATTCAACTTGCATAGATTATCAGAAATTTACACTGATGATGTGCATAAGTGCACTAACTTGCACAAATTCAACATTACATAGTTCAAACAGCCAAATGATACAGCTTTACATGGTTCAAACAGCCAAAGGATGCAACATTACATGGTTCAAACAACAAAAGGATGCACCACATGGTTCAAATCGCAAAAGGACATAGTAGGTCAATACATATATAGTGATGTAATCATCTGGTGGGAGTCTGGGAGATCTCCAGGTGCAATTGTTGCTACATCATCAAGATCAAGTGCTCCCAAAGTATCATCATGGTCAATGTAAATGACAACAAAATTGTTGCCGGTCTTCACACTGTTAGCAATAGTTGCAGCATCATGCTCCTGCCAGATGAACCAAAGTGCACCTAGATCACCTAGAATCTTACCTGGCAAATACCAGTACAACCTCACCCTGCCACCAGCTTCATATCCCTGTTGCTCAACAATGTCATTAATCGCGACAATTGACTGAGCATTGACATCATAGTAGTCAAACCATGCTACTTTTCCATCCACATAACCTCCGTTCTTGTTCTTCTCATCCCCAACGAAAAAGCCCCCGTGGTACATCATAATAGTGAAGAGATTGTTGTTTCCACCTACATAAAACACTTGATTATTCAGTCAAGAAATAGAGAAAACCCTCGGTTACGAACCCCCTGAATTATTCAGTTCCAAAATTAGAGAAAAACCCTAACTTTATTTCTTCCATTATAAACAATCGACGTACCAACACGGAACATTCGAATTTAATCCAGCAAACTCATCAAAAAGACATCCTTTTATCAAATAAAACTACGGCGGAGCAGTCGATGTGAAGCTTACCAAAATTAGGCGACGGTTCCCCTTCATGGCGGCGGACGGGGACCATCGCCGCGGCTGCCGGTGTTGCCTACACGGCTTCTCCCCTCCGTGAACCGATCGCCCGATCGCTGGCCCCGTCTCACACCCCCTCTCCGTGCTCTCCGCCATCTTCTAGTTTTCGTTATCTGCAACATGCAAAGAATGAAGCTATATCGGCAGGGAGTGGGGGAGGAAACGGCGTATAGACAAGATGCGGGAGGGGTGCTATGCAAATATCTCCAACCAGTCATTACTACAGAGATGCGGGAGGGGCTAAGTGCAAAATTATTGTCCATCTGTCCTCCAGTGCATCCCATGTCAACGTGTCATCCTTATCATCCTAATTTTGACGCCAAAGCTGGTTAAGTATGAAACTGTATCAAATCAGCAACTTGACGCCAACGATTCAGCAGTTTGATAGTACGACGTACGAGGAGTAAATCGAGTCAGCGTGACAAGTACATGAACTGTAGATGTATTTTTTTGAGAGCAAACACGTATTTCATTAATAGAAAAACAAGTTACATGAGTAAACAAACATGAATGCTAGACAGACCAGGAGAAAACAGTTGTTCTGAAAACTTTGCAGAAAAAACCTAAATGACAGAAAAATACAAAACTATTCCTACGGTTTCCTGCACTCGCCAAAGCCAGCGACCGCCGCCAAACTCTAACGCTGCCTAGACAAGCGTTGGAAGAGACGCCGAGCCTCCACCATTGCCAGATACAAAAGAGCACCATCGCCAATGAGGCTTTGTGAGTCGATGAACATGCCCGCTGCAAGCAGCAAGGCACATGTCGATGTGGCACGTCGACCGGGGGACATCCCCGTGCTATCTTGGAGCAAGATCCGTTGTATCCCTTCAACGAAGTCGAGGAAGAACGACAAATCCACCACCTACGGACCAACATCCTTGCTCCAGAGCATCCACCTCGCACCGGCCCCCAACGCCATCGTGGACAACGACAAACGTCGGCGACACGTCGAGAAACAGATCTCGCCAGATCTAAAGAACGACGAGAAGACCATGCTAGTGACCCAAAAGATCGACAAGCACACTTCACCAACAAGTCCGAGACATCGTCGTTAAGGTCGTCGCCGGTGTGGGAGTGAAGTTGAGGCATGCTTACTTGCCCAGGCGCCGCTCCCACCACCACAACAACGCACCACATCAGACAAGCCCTCACTATAGAACGGAAGAAAGAGGTCTCCTCCCCCTCCTGCCGCTGAAGCCGCAAGCGGAGAGAGGGGCCCAACTCTCACGCCGGTGAAGATGGGATCTACCGCCGCCGCCTGGGAGAGAGAGCAGCAAGGCAAAACTTAGGGCATCTCCAATGGCGCGACGCATTTAGAACCCCCAAAATGTCTGCGGGCGTCCGTTTGCGTCGCCTGGCGGACGCACAAATGGTCGCGCGTCTTTTTGCGTCTGGGGCTGGCTCCAGCGGGGCGACGCATTTTTGGCGCAGGTCAGATTTCAAAAAAGAGATTGTAGCCTCAAATTTGCACGAAATTACAACCGCAAATTGAGGTTAGCAATATGTTCATCACACTTTGCACAAGGTACGGCGCAAAGTGGAGCAAAAGGGGCACAACAAGGCCTGAACAGCAATAAAAAAAAAGTCCAAAAGGAGGCCAAGGTGTTGGGCGCATGGCGATGGCGATCAGGCGTCTCATGTGCGGATTTCGGCGCGCCTCTTCATGAACCATGCCCTGGTGTCATCGTCGACGCCGCTCAAGTCGGCAAGCATGATCCTTGTGTCTTCTGCACGGGTCTTGGCCTTGGCGTCCATTGATACGTCTCCGACGTATCGATAATTTCTTATGTTCCATGCCACATTATTGATGATATCTACATGTTTTATACACATTATATGTCGTATTTATGCATTTTCCGGCACTAACCTATTAACGAGATGCCGAAGAGCCGGTTCGTTGTTTTCTGCTGTTTTTGGTTTCAGAAATCCTAGTAAGGAAATATTCTCGGAATTGGACGAAATCAACGCCCAGGGTCCTATTTTTGCACGAAGATTCCAGAAGACCGAGGGGGAAAGGAAGTGGGGCCACGAGGCGCCGCCACAATAGGGCGGCGCGGCCCAGCCCTTGGCCGCGCGGCCCTGGTGTGTGGGGCCCTCGTGTGGCCCCCCGCGTTGCCCTTCCGCCTACTTAAAGCCTTCGTCGCGAAACCCCCAGTGCCGAGAGCCACGATACGGAAAACCTTACTGAGACGCCGCCACCGCCAATCCCATCTCGGAGGATTCAGGAGATCGCCTCCGGCACCCTGCCGGAGAGGGGAATCATCTCCCGGAGGACTCTTCACCGCCATGGTCGCATCCGGAGTGATGAGTGAGTAGTTCACCCCTGGACTATGGGTCCATAGCAGTAGCTAGATGGTCGTCTTCTCCTCATGTGCTTCATTGTTGGATCTTGTGAGCTGCCTAACATGATCAAGATCATCTATCTGTAATTCTATATGTTGTGTTTCTCGGGATCCGATGGATAGAGAATACTATGTTATGTTGATTATCAATCTATTACCTATGTGTTGTTTATGATCTTGCATGCTCTCCGTTATTAGTAGAGGCTCTGGCCAAGTTTTTACTCTTAACTCCAAGAGGGAGTATTTATGCTCGATAGTGGGTTCATGCCTCCATTAAATGCGGGACGAGTGACGAAAAGTTCTAAGGTTGTGGATGTGCTTGTTGCCACTAGGGATAAAACATTGATGCTATGTCCGAGGATGTAGTTATTGATTACATTACGCACCATACTTAATGCAATTGTCTCGTTGTTTGCAACTTAATACTGGAAGGGGTTCGGATGATAACTCTGAAGGTGGACTTTTTAGGCATAGATGCATGCTTGGATAGCGGTCTATGTACTTTGTCGTAATGCCCAATTAAATCTCACAATACTCATCATATCATGTATGTGCATTGTCATGCTCTCTCTATTTGTCAATTGCCCGACTGTAATTTGTTCACCCAACATGCTATTTATCTTATGGGAGAGACACCTCTAGTGAACTGTGGACCCCGGTCCATTCTTTTACATCAAATACAATCTACTGCAATACTTGTTCTACTGTTTTCTGCAAACAATCATCATCCACACTATACATCTAATCCTTTGTTACAGCAAGCCGGTGAGATTGACAACCTCACTGTTTCGTTGGGGCAAAGTACTTTGGTTGTGTTGTGCGAGGTTCCACGTTGGCGCCGGAATCCCTGGTGTTGCGCCGCACTACATCCCGTCGCCATCAACCTTCAACGTGCTTCTTGGCTCCTCCTGGTTCGATAAACCTTGGTTTCTTTCTGAGGGAAAACTTGCCGCCGTACGCATCACACCTTCCTCTTGGGGTTCCCAACGGACGCGTGTTGTACGCGTATCAAGCATATTTTCTGGCGCCGTTGCCGGGGAGATCAAGACACGCTGCAAGGGGAGTCTCCACAATCCAATCTCTTTACTTTGTTTTTGTCTTGCTTTACTTTATTTACTTATTTGTTTGCTGCATTATATCAAAACACAAAAAAATTAGTTGCTAGTTTTACTTTATTTACTGTCTTGCACTCTATATCAAAAACACAAAAAAATTAGTTACTTGCATTTATTTTATCTAGTTTGCTTTATTTACTACTGCTAAAATGGCCACTCCTGAAAATACTAAGTTGTGTGACTTCACAACCACAAATAATAATGATTTCTTATGCACACCTATTGCTCCACCTGCTACTACAGCGAGAATTCTTTGAAATTAAACTCTGCTCTCTTGAATCTTGTTATGCGAGAGCAATTTTCTCAGTGTTAGTTCGATGATGCTGCTGCCCATCTCAATAATTTTGTTGAATTGTGTGAAATGCAAAAGTATAAAGATGTAGATGGTGACATTATAAAATTAAAATTGTTTCCTTTCTCATTAAGAGGAAGAGCTAAAGATTGGTTGCTATCTCTCGCCTAAGAATAGTATTGATTCATGGACTAAATGCAAGGATGTTTTTATTGGTAGATATTATCCCCCTGCTAAAATTATATCTTTGAGGAGTAGCATAATGAATTTTAAACAATTGGATAATGAACATGTTGCTCAAGCTTGGGAAAGAATGAAATCTTTGGTTAAAAATTGCCCAACCCATGGATTGACTACTTGGATGATCATCCAAACCTTTTATGCGGGATCGAACTTTTCTTCGCGGAACCTATTGGATTCAGCTGCTGGAGGTACCTTTATGTCCATCACTATTGGTGAGGCAACAAAGCTTCTTGATAATATGATGATTAATTACTCTGAATGGCACACGGAAAGAGCTCCACAAGGTAAGAAGGTAAATTATGTCGAAGAAACCTCTTCCTTGAGTGATAAGATTGATGCTATTATGTCTATGCTTGTGAATGATAGGACTAATGTTGATCCTAATAATGTTCCGTTAGCTTCATTGGTTGCCCAAGAAGAACATGTTGATGTAAACTTCATTAAAAATAATAATTTCAACAACAATGCTTACCGGAACAATTCTAGTAATAACTATAGGCCATATCCTTATAATAATGGTAATGGTTATGGTAATTCTTATGGGATTTCTTACAACAATAATAGGAACACACCCCCTGGACTTGAAGCTATGCTTAAAGAATTTATTAGTACACAAACTGCTTTTAACAAATCTGTTGAGGAAAAGCTCAATAAGTATTCTGTGAAATATAGCCTAAGAGACCCACACGGTGCACACACTGTCACCTTTACACACGTGGGACAAGGAGTCTCCGGAGATCACATAAGTAAAACCCACTTGACTAGCACAATGACATCTAGATTACAAGCATCATCATATGAATCTCAATCATGTAGGGCAGCTCATGAGATTATTGTATTGAAGCACATAGGAGAGAGATTAACCACATAGCTACCGGTACAGCCCCGAGCCTCGATGGAGAACTACTCCCTCCTCATGGGAGACAACAGCGTTGATGAAGATGGCGGTGGTGTCGATGGAGAAGCCTTCCGGGGGCACTTCCCCGTCCCGGCGGCGTGCCGGAACAGAGACTCCTGTCCCCCAGATCTTGGCTTCGCGATGGCGGCGGCTCTGGAAGGTTTTCTCTGGTTTTGTCCAACTCGGTCGAGGTTTTAGGTCAGGGACGACTAAATAGGCGAAGAGGCGGAGTCGGAGGGTCGACGAGGCGATGACACACTAGGGGGGGCCCCCCCCTAGGGTCGCGCCGGCCTGTCATCTGGGGGCCCAGTGGCCCCCCTCTGGCCTCTCTCGGGTGTTCTGGAAGCTTCGCGTGATCCTAAGATGCTGGGCGTTGATTTCGTCCGATTCCGAGAATATTTCCTTACTAGGATTTCGAAACCAAAAACAGCAGAAAACAGCAAGCGGCCCTTCGGCATCTCGTCAATAGGTTAGTTCCGGAAAACGCATAAATATGACATAAAGTATGCATAAAACATGTAGATATCATCAATAATGTGGCATGGAACATAAGAAATTATCGATACGTCGGAGACGTATCAGCATCCCCAAGCTTAGTTTCGCTCGTCCCGAGCAGGTAAACGATAACAAAGATAATTTCTGGAGTGACATGCCATCATAACCTTGATCATACTATTGTAAGCATATGTAATGAATGCGGTGATCAAAACAATGGTAATGACATGAGTAAACAAGCTGAATCATAAAGCAAAGACTTTTCATGAATAGTACTTTCAAGACAAGCATCAATAAGTCTTGCATAAGAGTTAACTCATAAAGCAATAAATTCATAGTAAAGGTATTGAAGCAACACAAAGGAAGATTAAGTTTCAGCGGTTGCTTTCAACTTATAACATGTATATCTCATGGATATTGTCAATGTAAAGTAATATAACAAGTGCAATATGCAAGTATGTAAGAATCAATGCACGAGTTCACACAAGTGTTTGCTTCTTGAGGTGGAGAGAGATAGGTGAACCGACTCGGCATAAAAGGTAAAAGAATGGCCCTTCGTAGAGGGAAGCATTGATTGCTATATTTGTGCTAGAGCTTTGGTTTTGAAAACATAAAGAGAGCATAAAAGTAAAATTTTGAGAGGTGTTTGTTGTTGTCAACGAATGGTAGTGGGCACTCTAACCCCCTTGCCATACAAACCTTCAAAGAGCGGCTCCCATGAATTATTTTTATTTTTGGGTGGCACTCCTTCCAACCTTTCTTTCACAAACCATGGCTAACCGAATCCTCGGGTGCCTGCCAACAATCTCATACCATGAAGGAGTGCCTTTTTATTTTAGTTTTATTATGATGACACTCCTCCCCACCTTTGCTTTCTCAAGCCATGGCTAACCGAATCCTTCGGGTGCCGTCCAACAATCACATACCATGGAGGAGTGTCTATTTAGGTTAATTAATTTGGGACTGGGAATCTGTTATCACCAGATTTTTGCCAAATCAGGAGATAGGCCGTAAGTGAGACGGGCTTAGAAGATTACACGTGAAGCATCTTTGAAGCGGCCTTACGCGAAGAGTTTGGGCTAGATTGCCCGTGTATTTGTATTATAGTAGATCGCATCTGAGTTTAGAAGTTAGAGTTTAACCCGTGCACGGTTAGGTGCATGCCTGAATTAGAAAGTCCCCCGGACTATAAATATGTATCTAGGGTTTATGAAATAAACAACAATCACGTTCACCACAAACCAATCTCGGCGCATCGCAAACTCCCCCGTCTCGAGGGTTTCTTCCGGGTAAGCACCATGCTGCCTAGATCGCATCTTGCGATCTAGGCAGCACACGTTTATTCGTCGTTCATGCGTTGCTCGTACTGAAGCTTTTTTGATGGCGAGCAACGTAGTTATCATAGATGTTCTTAGGGTTAGCATTGTTCTTCGTATCATATGCTATCGTCGTGCGACCCTTAGGCTGTGTTTGTTACTGCTTCTTCCCCGCTTCTGCTTTGTAGAATCGGTAGCAAAAAACAAACAGCTAAATTCTGAACCGCGCTGGCCGGAAGCGGGATAGAAAATACACTGCGGGAGCAGGTTTGCGGGAAGCGGGGCGAGGGCAGCTTCTCCAGATTTTCTGCCGCTTCCCGGGTGGTGTGGACGTATCTATCCTCGCAAGTTCCCCGTTTTTACAAAAAAACTGCCACCGCGCGTCCGCCCGTAATTGCCCAGTGCCCCGGTCGATTCGTTCCCCGACCTCTGCTTTTTCTCTCCTCTGCACTGCCATGGAAGGCGATAGCTAGGGTTAGGAATTCCCCCGCCGCCGCCGCCCGTCCCGGCCGCCGGCGGAGCTCCTCCCGCCGCCCCGTGCTCTGCCTCTCCCGCCCCGTGCTCTGCCCCTCCCGGCCCGTGCTCCGCCTCTCACGCCCCGTCGACGCCTTCCGCCGCCGCCGCCGCCCGTCCCGGCCGCCAAAGCAGAGGTACTCCCGCCGCCCCGTGCTCTGCCTCTCCCGCCCCGTGCCTCTCCCGCCCCGTGCTCTGCCTCTCCCGCCCCGTTGACGCCTTCCCGTGCAACGACGCCTCGGCGTCGTCTCCGTCGGCTGCCGGAGAAGCGAGCTGTTCGAGCAGCCGCCGACTCACCGTACTACGTTCTCTGGCGTCCTCTTCACCTACTCCGACGCGCCCAAGGCCAGCTCCAACCCCGACGCCTCTTCTCCGACCTGTCAAGCACATCCAGCAGCAAGGTGAGGCTCTCTGCCCTCCTTTTTGATTCTTTGTACTGTGATGATAATGGAGAACAGCAATTTATTGGCCCATTGTAATCTGGAGATAAGTAATAGAATTTGCTGTTTACTATTTGCTCATATAGATAGCAATACGTACATGTGCTTTACATATTTTCACACATGGATAGATTGTTGTTAATTTCGTTCTATGGTCATGTAACTAGATGGATCATGATAAGATACCGAAAGCACATTGGGATGCTGTGTCCACCACAGTTTTTTGTGAAATCTGCGCCGATCAAAAAGAAAAAGGAAATAGACCTACAGCTTTTCTTAGTCCGGAGGGGTACAAGATTCTAGGTATCGAATTTGCTCGTAGAACAGGGAAAACCTATTCGAGGCCGCAGTTCAAAAATAAATGGGATTCAACCAAATCATTGTACCAAGCATGGGTGTATTATAGAACGAAAGCAACTGGACTTGGTTGGGATCCGGTGAAACAAACAATCACAGCGTCAAAGGAACAGTGGGATGAACTGATCAAGGTATGTTATATGCCATGTTTATGTCATATGTACATTTTGAAATAGATGGATTATATTATGGTTTTTAACTTGTGAAATGTTATGCAGGCTAACAAGCTTATTGCGGGTTTCAAGAGAGGTCCTCCGGACAACCTGGAGATGATGGATCAGATGTTTGAGGATGCCCATGTTGATGGTACATCGGCTGTCATGCCGGGAGTGCCAAAAGAGGTGCCCGCTGATTTGGTTAATATTGTCGATGACGAAGAGGCAACACCAACACCTCCGAATAAAAAGCGTGGGGCTGCTAGGATTGCAGCCAGCCCGGGGAAGAAAAAGAAGAGTCCAATGCAGCAAGACTTTAAGCGTTATATTGACCATTGCATTAATGAAGATCGGGCTGTCTCATCTTCAACCCAAATTGTTCAAGACATTGAAGACATCATGAAAGAAGTTGTGGATTGTGGAGCCCTTGAGGGTAGTGTTGAGCATTACATGGCAACTAAATTGTTTAGCAAACTTGAAAACCGAGCTTTCTTCCATACCATGAAGACAGCGGAGGGTCGGCTTCGTTGGTTGAAGATGCAATATGAGGATAGGAAGAGAAATTAGAGATTGTATCTTTATGCTTTGTATGCCTATCTCATAATGTACTTTTGAGATTGTATCTTTATGCTTTCATGTAATGACTACTAAGTTATGGATTGTATCTATAATGTACTTTGAGATTGTATCTTTGTTCTGTTTTCATCATATATATTGCTGTTTGTGTTCTGTTTTCATCATATATATTGCTGTTTGTGTTCTATTTTCATCATATATATTGCTGTTTGTGCTGATGCTATTGCTGTTTTTTTTAGATGAGTAGCAGCCACAGCAGTGAAAGTGAGGATGGCATCGAGTCTGCACTTATGGATGCAAGAAGACGCCGTCGACGGCTGAATACTGCAATTATGTATCAAGTTCTGTCACATTCGAGAAGCATCTTGAGAAGAAACCAAGGGTGGAACCAAGGTACACTCTGGACAACAATGGGTATTTGATAATTTGGGCAACTCGAAGGATTGCTATGCCATGTTTAGAATGCATAGGCCATGTTTTGATTCTTTGCATGACACTTTGGTTGAAAAGTATGGTCTGGAGGGATCAACCAACATGTGTTCCGAGGAGGCACTTGGAATGTTTTTGTGGACTCTTGGTAGTCCTCAATCTGTGTCACAAGTTCGGAACAGATTCAAAAGAAGCAAGGAGACAATCAATAGAAAGTTTGCGGAGGTGCTATACTGTGTGAATCGGTTAGCGGGAGATATCATCAAGCCTATTGATCCACTATTCCCAACGGTGCATGAGAGGCTACGGGACTCTAGATTCACACCTCATTTCGATGGTGCTATTGGTGCCATCGATGGGACGCTACATACCGGTTCTTGTGCCAGCTGCTCATATGGTTAACCATGTTGGTCGCTATGGATATTCGACACAAAATGTTATGGCCGTGTGTGATTTTGACTTGCGGTTCACCTCCATAGTTGCGGGATGGCCGGGTTCACGTGCATGACACAAGGATATTCAAAGATACATTGTTTAAGTTTGAAGCAAATTTTCCGCATCCTCCTCCAGGTAGTTAAACTTGTGCATTCTTCTTTATGATCATATTTGTGTCATCTATGCTATCACTCACTTGTGCTTCACCATATTTCATTCAGGAAGGTACTATCTAGTTGATTCGGGTTATCCCAATCAGGATGGCTATCTTTCACCATATACGAGGCACCAAGTATCATCTACCTGAGTTCAGACTTGCTGGACCACCTACGGGAAGAAAGAAATATTCAACCATGCCCATTCATCTCTGCGGAATGCTATTGAGAGAACATTTGGTGTATTGAAGCAAAAATGGCGCATCTTGCGTGGTGTGCCAAGTTATCCATTAGAGAAGCGAGACAGAGATTATCATTGCGTGTATGGGTCTCCATAACTTCATTAGGGATAGTCGGTTGTTTGATCTCCACTTCTATCGATGTGACAATGATGAGAACTATATGCCTCCGAGGCCATGTTGTTTCCACATCAGGAGGTAATGTAGGCAATGATTTGGGAGATGACCATGTTAGCATGAACAACATGCGTGATAACATAGCCGATGATTTGTTCATTGCTAGAGGAGGTGTCTTGTAGGCATGAAAAAATTGTATCTCGTTTGGATACTTTGGGACAACTTTGTAATATAACTACCACAACGACATCGTATTTCTAATATATGGTGTTTTATGTTCAGATGTAATATGAAGTACATTTATATTTCAAATAGCCTCATATAATAGTCATGATAATTACTGCATCGAGATATACAAAATTGATTGCATCGGGGGCATTCCGGACATTTCGGTTACGCAAACAGCAACGAGCGGTCGTCAAAAGCTGATTTGCCAAACACCAAATCTCCACTTCCACTGCTGCTTTTCCACTGCTGATTCTACACTGCTGATTCTCCACAGCTGATTTTCCACAACTGCAGCCCAAACAAACACACCCTTAGGCATCTAGCCGCCCTTACACCTATCTTGGGTGTAAGGGCGGCACCCCGCTTGATCATTATTTAGTAGATCCGATCCGTTATGATTGCTCCTTGATTCTTCAAGGATTAGTTTAATATCTGCATCGTTAGGTCTTACAAACGGGTTGAAGGATCCAGTGGCGCGTAGGGTGTAGTTTGCTAGCCCTAGACAGGATGTTCCGAGGATCAACCTCGTGTTGGTTTTTAGGCCTTGTCTAGGGTCGGTTTACGATCACCGTGCGTGGCCGCGAGGCTCAATCACGAGTAGGATGTTCCGATTATGCGGTGAAAACCCTAAATCGTAGTAGGTCGTTTTAGTTTTGTTTTGATCAAGCAGGACCACCATCTGATCGTACACCTCGTACGCATCATGGGTGGATCGGCTCCTTGAGCCGATTCACAGGATAACCTGAGAGCCGATCGAGGCTCGTATTTAATATTTACGTGTATGCCATGCAGGAAACTAAGCAAGGCATTCTCCAACACCTTCCTGACCAAGTATAGGTCAGGTGGCACGCCCTTGCATCAGCATCGGACGTGCGTGCCGAAGGCTTTGCGGGCCGTCGCTCGGAGGGACCAGGGGCCAGCCGCGAGTCCTGGGAGATTCCCGGCTCTCTCGTGTTGCCCATCGCTGCACGCCGGTGGGTTTCGACCGCAACGCATTCGGCACGCCCGGTGGGACAATCTTCGACATCAACCGCATCGCCATCTACATCCGAGATGGCGGAAGGCACTCCGATCAAGTACGAGGACCTGGCCGAGGAGCTCAAGAAGAAGCATGACGAGATCAAGGCGGTCCTCGAAGCCGACCTCATCGGCTCTTTTCACGGAACCCGCTCGACATGGCATCGGGTGGAAAGGGTTCTCACCTGAGGCGCGCTCGATGGAGTGGACCTGTCCACCCCGTCGGAAGAATGCACCGAGTCGGCTGCGTCGAGGAGATTAACTTCATGGTGGCTCATTCGCTGCACCGCCATTACGAGAGCCCGGTGAACACTTTGGAGCGTGTCGCTCGCGCGTGATCCGAGGAAATCATGAGCCATCAATATTCTCCGTCGGGACCAGCTGCGGGGACTCGCCGAGGAGAGATGCCACTCCGAGTCCCGTCCACCGCTGCCGTTCGCATTGGCAGCACCAGAAGTGCCGAGTTCATCGGCATACGTCGTCTACAAGATCGGTGGTGACCCTAGTGACTACCAGTTCTTGCATGAGGCGCCTAAGGAGATCCCGCACGGATACACGTGCGCATACGTGCCAGACTGTAGTAACTGGGCGCTCTCTAACCAGGCTGCAACAGCAGGGACTTCCGGAACAGCAGGAGGAACATCGGGAACAGATCTTGAAAAGCAGACATGGCTAGCTAAGTATGCCACTCCGACAAACCTCCAGAGCTCAGCTCCTGCAGTTGGCTCAGAGCTGGAAAAGCAAGCATGGCTGGCTAAGTATGCCACCCCGGCGAATCTTCAGAGTTCGACGCTGCGGCCATCACCGCGGATCAGATACTGTACAATCTCGAAAGATCGGTTCGGCATGATGCCGAAAAGGAGGACAATCGGCTATTCCAAGCCGTACCCCAACGAGTACGAGTTGATCCCGCTACCACCCAAATATCGGCTCCCTGATTTCACCAAGTTTAATGGATCGGATGGTTCCAGCTCCATCGAGCATGTGAGCCGATATTTGGCACAGCTGGGCACGATCTCAGCATCGGACGAGCTGCGCGTGAGGTTCTTCGCACAGTCCCTCACAGGATCGGCTTTCGGGTGGTACACATCTCTGCCACCAGACTCAATCCGGACTTGGAAGCAGTTGGAAGAGCAGTTCCACATACAGTATCACTCAGAGGCTTCCGAGGCTGGCATTGCCGATCTAGCACAAGTACGACAGAAGCGTGGGGAAACAGTGGCAGAATACGTCCAGCGCTTCAGGACCGTTAGGAACCGATGCTATTCGGTTCATGTAAGTGAAAAAGAAGCAGTCGAGTTGGCGGTGGTGGGTCTCTCATCATCGATCAAGGACGTGGCCTCCCAAGCGAGACTATCCTTCACCGGCGCACATGGTGCGGAAGGCGTCGGCATATGAACGGTGCCACCCGGATGTTTACCGGGATAAATTCAAGCGTGCGGTGGTCCTGGTTGAGGCGGACGAAGATGAAGGTGCTTGCGGGAGATCAAGAGGTAGCAGTGGCTGAATGGACTCGGGGGCAAGCCCGTGTCCCGTAAATGGGTTAAGCCACAAGGTCCTCCAAAAGGGTTCGACTTCGACGTGACCAAAGCTGAGCAGATTTTCGACCTCTTACTCAAGGAGAAGCGGCTAAAGCTACCCGAAGGCCACAAGATCCCCACGGTGCGGAGAGCTGAACGGAAAGCCATACCGCAAGTGGCATAACACGTTCACCCACGCCACCAACGACTGCAGGGTGTGGCGTCGGCGGGTCCAAATGGCGATAGAACAAGGGCGGCTAATTTTCAGCCGGTACGCCATGAAGGTCGACACACACCCCTTCCCCGCCGTTAACATGGTGGAGTGCACTTACCATGGAGGGTGCCAGCCAGGATTCTCGTGCAATATCAACATGGTAGGACCCGGGCACCACTCCGGTAAGGACGTAGATGAGGGCAGCTGCTCTCATAGCAAGGACACGAGAGGAAGCCGCTCCACGCGATCGGCTCCGTCACGATGGCAAGCGCTACATCACGAGAGGGAGAAGTGAGGAACGTAAGATATCGGCGACCTCTCTCTCGATCACCTCCTCGGCAAGTATGTGGGTCAATACGACCAACGCCGGCGATACAACGACGATGATGAAAGAGATCGTCCGGCTAGGGACGCCGGGAGACACCGTCGGCATGATCGCGACGAGGAGCGATATGAGCGCCACGCCAAGGAAAAGTCGAGAGAGCAAGACGACGTGGATAGGCACTGGGACTGCCCCTTCTTCGGACACTCGCTGGGATTCGGGAATGAGCCGATTGCCTACAATCGGCAATTGTCCGAGTGTAGACAAAAGAAGAAGGATGCGGCTAACGTGTCCGTGTTCAAACGTCTAGGGCCTCTCCCGCCTCGGAACAAGCACGCTGAGTCCGCTCGGGTAGAAGATCTCGAGGAACTAGAGGACGATGATGAAGAAGAAGACAAGTATCATCGGCCAAGGTGGTGCCCTGATGGGCTCAGCCGTTCCCAAAAGCGAAGGGTTCAACGACTACGTGGTTTGGAGGAAGCTGAAAGGTTATACCTGCACACGTTGAGAAAGGCGCGGCCTGATCTGGCCGCTAAAATTCAGCGAACCCTGGACGAAGAAGGTCGGCCACATAGGAAAGAGTGGCGCCTGATGTCTACGGGAGCTTCTATTCTTGTAGACAGTGTTGGGCCTCCAAGAGCAGAGGTTTGTAGAACAGCAGCAAGTTTCCCTTAAGTGGATCACCCAAGGTTTATCGATCTCAGGGAGGAAGAGTTCAAAGATATCCCTCTCATGCAACCACCGCAACCACAAAGCAAGAAGTCTCTTGTGTCCCCAACACACCTAATAGGTGCACTAGTTCGGCGAAGAGATAGTGAAATACAGGTGGTATGAATAAGTAGTGGCAACGGCACCATAAAAGTGCTTTGCCCGGGACGGTAAACAAGCAGTAGTAACGCAGCGGTAGTAACGCAGCGATAGTAACGCAGCGAGTAGTAACGCTGATAGAAACGATGAAACAAGCAGCAATAGCGGTATTTAGGAACAAGGCCTAGGGATTAGACTTTCACTAGTGGACACTCTCAACTTTGATCACATAACAGAATAGATAAATGCATACTCTACACTCTTGTTGGATGATGAACACATTGCGTAGGATTACACGAACCCTCAATGCCGGAGTTAACAAGCTCCACAATTCAATGTTCATATTTAAATAACCTTAGAGTGCAAGAAAGATCAACACGACTAAACCAAGTACTAACATAGCATGCACACTCGTCACCTTCACGCCACGTAGGAGGAATAGATCATATCAATACTATCATAGCAATAGTTAACTTCACAATCTACAAGAGATCATGATCATAGCATACGCCAAGTACTAACACGGATGCACACACTGTCACCATTACACCGTGCGGGAGGAATAAAACTACTTTAATAACACATCACTAGAGTAGCACATAGATAAATTGTGATACAAAACACATTGCAATCATAAAGAGATATAAATAAGCACTTCACTACGCCATTCATAACGGTGAGTAAGTATTACGTGAAATATAGCCTAAGAGACCCACACGGTGCACACACCTGTCACCTTTACACACGTGGGAAAAGGAGTCTCCGGAGATCACATAAGTAAAACTCACTTGACTAGCACAATGACATCTAGATTACAAGCATCATCATATGAATCTCAATCATGTAAGGCAGCTCATGAGATTATTGTATTGAAGCACATAGGAGAGAGATGAACCACATAGCTACCGGTACAGCCCCGAGCCTCGATGGAGAACTACTCCCTCCTCATGGGAGCAGCAGCGGTGATGAAGATGGCGGTGGAGATGGCAGCGGTGTCGATGGAGAAGCCTTCCAGGGGCACTTCCCCGCTCCGGCAGGGTGCCGGAACAGAGACTCCTGTCCCCCAGATCTTGGCTTCGCGATGGCGGCGGCTCTGGAAGGTTTTCCGTATCGTGGTTCTTCGCCTCAGGGGTTTCGCGACGGAGGCTTTATATAGGCGAAGAGGCGGCGCGGGAGGGTCAAAGGGGTGGCCACACCATATGGCGGCGCGGCCGGGGCCTCGGGCCGCGCCGGCCTATGGTGCGGGGGCCCGAGTGCCCCCTCTCGGTCCTTCCCGGGTGTTCTGGATGCTTCCGGTGAAAATAGGAACACTGGGTCTTCGTTTCGTCCAATTCCGAGAATATTTCGTTACTAGGATTTCGAAACCAAAAACAGCGAGAAAACGAGAACCGGCACTTCGGCATCTTGTTAATAGGTTAGTTCCGGAAAATGCACGAATATGACATAAAGTGTGCATAAAACATGTAGGTATCATCAATAATATGGCATAGAACATAAGAAATTATCGATACGTCGGAGACGTATCAAGCATCCCCAAGCTTAGTTCCGCTCGTCCCGAGCGAGTAAAACGATAACAAAAGATAATTTCTGAAGTGATATGCCATCATAACCTTGATCATACTATTTGTAAACATATGTAGTGGATGCAGCGATCAAAACAATGGTAATGACATGAGTAAACAAGTGAATCATAAAGCAAAGACTTTTCATGAATAGTACTTCAAGACAAGTATTAATAAGTCTTGCATAAGAGTTAACTCATAAAGCAATAAATCAAAGTAAAGGTATTGAAGCAACACAAAGGAAGATTAAGTTTCAGCGGTTGCTTTCAACTTGTAACATGTATATCTCATGGATAATTGTCAACATAGAGTAATATAACAAGTACAATATGCAAGTATGTAGGAATCAATGCACAGTTCACACAAGTGTTTGCTTCTTGAGGTGGAGAGAGATAGGTGAACTGACTCAACATAAAAGTAAAAGAATGGTCCTTCAAAGAGGAAAGCATCGATTGCTATATTTGTGCTAGAGCTTTTATTTTGAAAACATGAAACAATTTTGTCAACGGTAGTAATAAAGCATATGAGTTATGAAAGTTATATCTTACAAGTTGCAAGTCTCATGCATAGTATACTAATAGTGCCCGCACCTTGTCCTAATTAACTTGGACTACCGGATCTTTGCAATGCACATGTTTTAACCAAGTGTCACAATGGGGTACTTCCATGCCGCCTGTACAAAGGTCTAAGGAGAAAGCTCGCATTTTGGATTTCTCGCTTTTGATTATTCTCAACTTAGACATCCATACCGGGACAACATGGACAACAGATAATGGACTCCTCTTTAATGCATAAGAATGTGGCAACAATTATTATTCTCATATGAGATTGATGATATATGTCCAAGACTGAAACTTCCACCATGAATCATGGCTTTAGTTAGCGGCCCAAAGTTCTTCTCTAACAATATGCATGCTCCAACCATAAAGGTGGTAGATCTCTCTTACTTCAGACAAGACGGACATGCATAGCAACTCACATGATATTCAACAAATAGTTGATGGCGTCCCCAGAAGCATGGTTATCGCACAACAAGCAACTTAATAAGAGATAAAGTGCATAAGTACATATTCAATACCACAATAGTTTTTAAGCTATTTGTCCCATGAGCTATATATTGCAAAGGTGAATGATGGAATTTTAAAGGTAGCACTCAAGCAATTTACTTTGGAATGGCGGATAAATACCATGTAGTAGGTAGGTATGGTGGACACAAATGGCATAGTGGTTGGCTCAAGGATTTTGGATGCATGAGAAGTATTCCCTCTCGATACAAGGTTTAGGCTAGCAAGGTTATTTGAAACAAACACAAGGATGAACGGTACAGCAAAACTCACATAAAAGACATATTGTAAACATTATAAGACTCCATACCGTCTTCCTTGTTGTTCAAAACTCAATACTAGATGTTATCTAGACTCTAGAGAAACCAAATATGCAAACCAAATTAGCAAGCTCTAAGTATTTCTTCATTAATGGGTGCAAAGTATATGATGCAAGAGCTTAAACATGAGCACAACAATTACCAAGTATCAAATTATCCAAGACATTTTAGAGTTACTACATGTAGTATTTTCCAATTCTAACCATATAACAATTTAACGAAGATGAAACTTCGCCTTGAATACTATGAGTAGAGCCTAAGGACATATTTGTCCATATGCTACAGCGGAGCGTGTCTCTCTCCCATAAAGTGAATGCTAGGATCCATTTTATTCAAACAAAACAAAAAATAAAAACAAACCGACGCTCCAAGCAAAGTACATAAGATGTGACGGAATAAAAATATAGTTTGAGGGGAGGAACCTGATAATGTTGTCGATGAAGAAGGGGATGCCTTGGGCATCCCCAAGCTTAGACGCTTGAGTCTTCTTAGAATATGCAGGGGTGAACCACCGGGGCATCCCCAAGCTTAGAGCTTTCACTCTCCTTGATCATATTGCATCATACTCCTCTCTTGATCCTTGAAAACTTCCTCCACACCAAACTCGAAACAACTCATTAGAGGGTTAGTGCATAATAAAAATTCACATGTTCAGAGGTGACACAATCATTCTTAACACTTCTGGACATTGCATAAAGCTACTGGACATTAATGGATCAAAGAAATTCATCCAACATAGCAAAAGAGACAATGCAAAATAAAAGGCAGAATCTGTCAAAACAGAACAGTCCGTAAAGATGGATTTTATTAGGACACCAGACTTCCTCAAATGAAAATGCTCAAATTGAATGAAAGTTGCGTACATATCTGAGGATCATGCACGTAAATTGGCTTAATTTTCTGAGCTTCCTACAGGGAGGTAGACCCAGATTCGTGACAGCAAAGAAATCTGGAACTGCGCAGTAATCCAAATCTAGTACTTACTTTACTATCAAAGACTTTACTTGGAACAAAAAAAACTCAAAACTAAGATAAGGAGAGGTTGCTACAGTAGTAAACAACTTCCAAGACTCAAATATAAAACAAAGTACTGTAGCAAAATAACACATGGGTTATCTCCCAAGAAGTTCTTTCTTTATAGCCATTAAGATGGGCTCAGCAGTTTTAATGATGCACTCGCAAGAAATAGTATTTGAAGCAAAAGAGAGCATCAAGAGGCAAATTCAAAGCACATTTAAGTCTAATATGCTTCCTATGCAAAGAAATCTTGTAAATAAACAAGTTCATGAAGAGCAAAGTAACAAGCATAGGAAGATAGAACAAGTGTAGCTTCAAAAATTTCAGCACATAGAGAGGCATTTTAGTAACATGAAAATTTCTACAACCATATTTTCCTCTCTCATAATAACTTTCAGTAGCAACATGAGCAAACTCAACAATATAACTATCACATAAAGCATTCTTATCATGAGTCTCATGCATA
>NC_061509.1:48556048-48590444 GCF_022539505.1 Lolium rigidum
GTGGCACAACTTGACTGCGGCCCACGGCCGGTCATCTTTGAGAAGCCACGAGAAAGAAGCTACAGGCATCTGAAGGCCCTGTACTTGCGAGGTTACATCAATGGGCAGCCTGTCAGCAAGATGCTGGTGGACACCGGAGCGGCAGTCAACGTTATGCCATATTCCATGCTACGTCGGTTGGGACGTTCTAGCTCGGATCTGATCAAGACCAATGTGACACTGAGCGATTTCAACGGCCAAGCATCTGACGCACAAGGTGTTCTGAACGTGGATCTGACCGTAGGAAGGAAAACCGTCCCTACGACGTTCTTTATTGTCGACAGCAAGATCACTTATGCTGTCCTACTAGGGAGAGATTGGATCCACGCCAACTGTTGCATTCCATCCACGATGCACCAATGCCTAATACAGTGGGATGGAGATGAAGTAGAAGTCGTCCACGCAGATGATTCAGCCGAGATTTCAACGGCTGGCATGAACGTTTGGGAGACATCGGGCCAAGAGCCACTCTCGTGCATCAATTTGGGCGACTGCGAGCGCATCGACGTGACAAAGGACGGGGTTAGGCTGGTTTTATCCACCGGCCTGACCGTGTAACAAGAACAACATCTATGGTCAAACGTGGCGATGCCGATCTACGTGATCGGCCCCAAGGGTCTATGGAGGAACATTGCAAAACCTTCATTGAGCGATGCAATCAATATGGAGGCCGATTCCAGCAATCGGCCAAAATTATCCTCACCATGCGTTCTGCCTGGGTTTAACGACGATCTAATGGGCAATGGGTGTACATCGGCTGATGAGCTGGAAGAAGTCAACACTGTTCCTAACCGAGCTGATGTTCGCATATAGTGCCTTGGCTAACCACAGAGCCGATATCGACGGATACCGGCGAATCGGCTCGGGGGGCACCTAATCAGATGAACATGTGCGATACATGTGCAGTGAAACATTGGGGGCCGATATGAAAAATCGGCCCGTAAAAAAAAATTTGTTGTACAGCTGTTATAAGCAGAGGCTCAATGGAGCAGAGTTTTCAAGGTGGCGACTTGGTCGATGTCACTTTCAGAGGTTGTTACGTCCAGAGTTTTGGAAGGCATCAGAAATTCAGAACATCCTCAACGGAAGTTGCATCAGCCGGCTAAAGATGATGAGCCGATCTGATCAGCAAGACGCAAGAATTGAACTGCCGATTTTGTTGGAAACGGCTGGCTCTGCATTACAACTTGGAAGCCGATGGTAGCCCATTTGGCTGGCTCACTGCTGTTCTCGCCTTGACTGAGGCTCGGGGGGCAACTGACTTGGTAGATCCCCTGTTCTTAAGAAGCCGATTGAGATTTTATCGGCTGGCCCTCCATTATAATCTTCTTCAAAGGAACGGAGCAGGGTTATAAAGTATCACTGAGGAGATTTGCGAGCAGGTGACGTCTGTTCTGCAGAAGTATCGGCTTCAGCGTCGAGTCATTTCAGCAGCGGTTCTGGGGCTCTCTTGAAGGCATTGGTTTTTCACATTGTCCACCAGAACTCAAAGTCATCGGTCGAAAAAATGAATGACTGATGCGTTGACATTGGCTTATTGGACATTGACCAGGTTTACGGTCACTCCTTAGTCGAAAAGATGAAGGGCGGATTATGAGGGACTGATGTGTTGCCATCGGCTCATTGAGCATTAGCATAAAGGGAATCGGCAAAATTATATTGGGGAAATTCTTCATTCATAAAACGAGATTTCTTACATAAGGAGCTGATTGCCCTCAAAAGGGATTACTAGGGGATACATTGCCCCATCTACTACTACTGGCCCTATGCTAAAGATCCTATCTAGGGGCCGTTGCTGCCCTCGTCATCATCGTCGTCGTCGCCACCGTCGGCGCTGCTCCCGGCCGGCTCGTCGTCGCTGCTGTAGCGGCCGCCGGCAGGACCCTCGTTGTCCTCGTCCTCCTCGTCGGCGTCGGCGTCGTCACTGTCGAAATCGCTGAGGTTCCCGGGCCAGGGGCAGAAGCGCTTGGCCGGCGGCTCGTCGGAGGAGCTGTCGTCCTCCTCCTCCTCCTCCTCCTCCTTCTCCTCCTCTTCGGGGGAGGTGAAGCCGTCCCAGGGGAGGCGATCGTCGTCGCTCTCCTCCTCCGATTCCCCGTTGGCGAGGAAGCGGAGGTCACTCTCCCCGTCGGTCGAGGACTTATCGTCCTCAGACCAGATGGAGAAGTCGTGGCTCGCCTCGTCCCCGGCCTCGATGGCGCGGCGGGTGTTGGCCGCATGGGCCTCCTCCGGGTTCCACTCCGGCGTCGGCTCGCGGGAGGAAGAGGACTCGATGGAAAGACCCGATGAGGCGGAGGAAGAAGAAGACATGGTGGCGCAGGAGGGCTTTTTTGGAGTGCTAATGCGAAGGGGATGAAGAGGAGAACTGTTCGATGCGGTTAAATAAAAGGAGATGGAGTGGAGGTTTAATGTTCGAGCAGTTTTCAAGGATGTGGTGCCAAAACTGTCAAATCGTGCAGAGAAGTTGGGAAGGCAAGTCGTCATGATGAAAAATACTGCGACGGTTCTGCTCTGCCACGACATGACCCTTCGAAGGAAAAACGGGGTGGTTTTGAAATTATCATTACCAAAACCAGGGGGGCATGTGTTATCACCAGATTTTGGCCAAATCAGGAGATAGGGCGTAAGTGAGACGGGCTTAGAAGATTACACGTGAAGCATCTTTGAACCGGCCTTACGCGAAGAGTTTGGGCTAGATTGCCCGTGTATTTGTATTATAGTAGATCGCATCTGAGTTTAGAAGTTAGAGTTTAACCCGTGCACGGTTAGGTGCATGCCTGAATTAGAAAGTCCCCCGGACTATAAATATGTATCTAGGGTTTATGAAATGAACAACAATCACGTTCACCACAAACCAATCTCGGCGCATCGCCAACTCCCCCGTCTCGAGGGTTTCTTCCGGGTAAGCACCATGCTGCCTAGATCGCATCTTGCGATCTAGGCAGCACACGCTTATTCGTCGTTCATGCGTTGCTCGTACTGAAGCCTTTTTGATGGCGAGCAACGTAGTTATCATAGATGTTCTTAGGGTTAGCATTGTTCTTCGTATCATATGCTATCGTCGTGCGACCCTTAGGCATCTAGCCGCCCTTACACCTATCTTGGGTGTAAGGGCGGCACCCCGCTTGATCATTATTTAGTAGATCCGATCCGTTATGATTGCTCCTTGATTCTTCAAGGATTAGTTTAATATCTGCATCGTTAGGCCTTACAAACGGGTTGAAGGATCCAGTGGCGCGTAGGGTGTAGTTTGCTAGCCCTAGACAGGATGTTCCGAGGATCAACCTCGTGTCGGTTTTTAGGCCTTGTCTAGGGTCGGTTTACGATCACCGTGCGTGGCCGCGAGGCTCAATCACGAGTAGGATGTTCCGATTATGCGGTGAAAACCCTAAATCGTAGTAGGTCGTTTTAGCTTTGTTTTGATCAAGCAAGACCACCATCTGATCGTACACCTCGTACGCATCATGGGTGGATCGGCTCCTTGAGCCGATTCACAGGATTACCTGAGAGCCGATCGAGGCTCGTATTTAATGTTTACGTGTATGCCATGCAGGAAACTAAGCGAGGCATTCTCACCTTCCTGACCAGGTATAGGTCATGTGGCACGCCCTTGCATCAGCATCGGACGTGCGTGCCGAAGGCTTTGCGGGCCGTCGCTCGGAGGGACCTGTGGCCAGCCCGCAGATCCTGGAGATTCCCGGCTCTACTCGTGTTGCCCGCCGTCGCCCGCCGGTGGGTTTCGACCGCAAATGTAATCCCATTGCCGGCTCTTTTTGCAAAATTATTGGATAAGCGGATGAAGCCACTAGTCCATTGGTGAAAGTTGCCCAACAAGAATGAAAGATAAACACCACATACTTCCTCATGAGCTATAAAACATTGACACAAATCAGAGGTGATAAATTTTGAATTATTTAAAGGTAGCACTCAAGCAATTTACTTTGGAATGGCGGAGAAATACCATGTAGTAGGTAGGTATGGTGGACACAAATGGCATAGTGGTTGGCTCAAGGATTTTGGATGCATGAGAAGTATTCCCTCTCGATACAAGGTTTAGGCTAGCAAGGTTATTTGAAACAAACACAAGGATGAACCGGTGCAGCAAAACTCACATAAAAGACATATTGTAAACATTATAAGACTCTACACCGTCTTCCTTGTTGTTCAAACTCAATACTAGAAATTATCTAGACTTTAGAGAGACCAAATATGCAAACCAAATTTTAGCAAGCTCTATGTATTTCTTCATTAATGGGTGCAAAGTATATGATGCAAGAGCTTAAACATGAGCACAACAATTGCCAAGTATCACATTATCCAAGACATTTTACCAATTACTACATGTAGCATTTCCCGTTTCCAACCATATAACAATGAACGAAGCAGTTTCAACCTTCGCCATGAAAATTAAAAACTAAGAACATATATGTTCATATGAACCAGCGGAGCGTGTCTCTCTCCCACACAAGCATGTATTTATTCAGAGAAAGAAAATAACAAAACAAAAATAAAAGTACACAGACGCTCCAAGTAAAGCACATGAGATGTGATGGAATAAAAATATAGTTTCAGGGGAGGAACCTGATAATGTTGTCGATGAAGAAGGGGATGCCTTGGGCATCCCCAAGCTTAGACGCTTGAGTCTTCTTAAAATATGCAGGGTGAACCACCGGGGCATCCCCAAGCTTAGAGCTTTCACTCTCCTTGATCATATTGCATCATTTCCCTCTCTTGATCCTTGAAAACTTCCTCCACACCAAACTCGAAACAACTCATTAGAGGCCCTCCACAGCAAGAGCAGAGGTGTTTCGAGTTTGGTGTGGAGGAAGTTTTCAAGGATCAAGAAAGGGAGATGATACAATATGATCAAGGAGAGTGAAAGCTCTAAGCTTGGGGATGCCCCGGTGGTTCACCCTCGCATATTTTAAGAAGACTCAAGCGTCTAAGCTGGGGATGCCCAAGGCATCCCCTTCTTCATCGACAACATTATCGAGTTCCTCCCCCGAAACTATATTTTTATTCCATCACATCTTATGTGCTTTGCTTGGAGCGTCGGTTTGTTTTTGTTTTTGTTTTGTTTGAATAAAATGGATCCTAGCATTCATTGTGTGGGAGAGACACACGCTCCGCTGTTGCATATGGACAAATATATCCTTAGGCTTTACTCATAGTATTCATGGCGAAGGTTGAATCTTCTTCGTTAAATTGTTATATGGTTGGAATCGGGAAATGCTACATGTAGTAATTCTAAAATGTCTTGAATAATTTGATACTTGGCAATTGTTGTGCTCATGTTTAAGCTCTTGCATCATATACTTTGCACCTATTAATGAAGAAACACCTAGAGCTTGCTAAAATTTGGTTTGCATATTTGGTCTCTCTAAAGTCTAGATAATTTCTAGTATTGAGTTTTGAACAACAAGGAAGACGGTGTAGAGTCTTATAATGTTTACAATATGTCTTTTATGTGAGTTTTGCTGCACCGGTTCATCCTTGTGTTTGTTTCAAATAACCTTGCTAGCCTAAACCTTGTATCGAGAGGGTATACTTCTCATGCATCCAAAATCCTTGAGCCAACCACTATGCCATTTGTGTCCACCATACCTACCTACTACATGGTATTTCTCCGCCATTCCAAAGTAAATTGCTTGAGTGCTACCTTTAAAATTTCCATTCTTTACCTTTGCAATATATAGCTCATGGGACAAATAGCTTAAAAACTATTGTGGTATTGAATATGTACTTATGCACTTTATCTCTTATTAAGTTGCTTGTTGTGCGATAACCATGTTCCCGGGGACGCCATCAACTACTCTTTGTTGAATATCATGTGAGTTGCTATGCATGTCCGTCTTGTCCGAAGTAAGGGAGATTTACCACTCATTTAATGGTTAGAGCATGCATATTGTTAGAGAAGAACATTGGGCCGCTAACTAAAGCCATGAATCATGGTGGAAGTTTCGAGTTTTGGACATATATCCTCAATCTCATATGAGAACATTAATTGTTGATACATGCTTATGCATTAAAGAGGAGTCCATTATCTCGTTGTCTATGTTGTCCCGGTATGGATGTCTAAGTTGAGAATAATCAAAAGCGAGAAATCCAAATGCGAGCTTTCTCCTTAGACCTTTGTACAGGCGGCATGGAGGTACCCCTTTGTGACACTTGGTTAAAACATGTGTATTGCGATAATCCCGGTAATCCAAGCTAATTAGGACAAGGTGCGGGCACTATTAGTATACTATGCATGAGGCTTGCAACTTGTAAGATATAATTTACATGATACATATGCTTTATTACTACCGTTGACAAAATTGTTTCTTGTTTTCAAAACCAAAGCTCTAGCACAAATATAGCAATCAATGCTTCCCTCTGCGAAGGGCCTTTCTTTTACTTTTATGTTGAGTCAGTTCACCTATTTCTCTCCACCTCAAGAAGCAAAAACTTGTGTGAACTGTGCATTGATTCCTACATACTTGCATATTGCACTTGTTATATTACTTTACATTGACAATACCCATGAGATATACATGTTATAAGTTGAAAGCAACCGCTGAAACTTAATCTTCCTTTGTGTTGCTTCAATACCTTTACTTTGATTTATTGCTTTATGAGTTAACTCTTATGCAAGACTTATTGATGCTTGTCTTGAAGTACTATTCATGAAAAGTCTTTGCTTTATGATTCGAGTTGTTTACTCATGTCATTACCATTGTTTTGATCGCTGCATTCATTACATATGCTTACAATAGTATGATCAAGGTTATGATGGCATGTCACTCCGGAAATTATCTTTGTTATCGTTTACCCTGCTCGGGACGAGCGAGAACTAAGCTTGGGGATGCTGATACGTCTCCGACATATCGATAATTTCTTATGTTCCATGCCACATTATTGATGATATCTACATGTTTTGTACACATTATATGTCGTATTTATGCATTTTCCGGCACTAACCTATTAACGAGATGTCTGAAGAGCCGATTCTTTGTTTCTGCTCGTTTTTGGTTTCGAAATCCTAGTAAGGAAATATTCTCTGAATTGGACGAAATCAACGCCCGGGGTCCTATTTTTGCACGAAGCTTCCGGAAGACCGAGGGGAAAGGAAGTGGGGCCACGAGGCACCGCCACAACAGGGCGGCGCGGCCCGGCCCTTGGCCGCGCGACCCCGGTGTGTGGGGCCCTCGTGTGGCCCCCGCGTTGCCCTTCCGCCTACTTAAAGCCTTCGTCGCGAAACCCCCGCACCGAGAGCCACGATACGGAAAACCTTACTCGAGACGCCGCCGCCGCCAATTCCATCTCGGGGGATTCGGGAGATCGCCTCCGGCACCCTCGCCGGAGAGGGGAATCATCTCCCGGAGGACTCTTCACCGCCATGGTCGCCTCCGGAGTGATGAGTGAGTAGTTCACCCCTGGACTATGGGTCCATAGCGAGTAGCTAGATGGTCGTCTTCTCCTCATGTGCTTCATTGTCGGATCTTGTGAGCTGCCTAACATGATCAAGATCATCTATCCGTAATTCTATATGTTGTGTTTGTCGGGATCCGATGGATAGAGAATACTATGTTATGTTGATTATCAATCTATTACCTATGTGTTGTTTATGATCTTGCATGCTCTCCGTTATTAGTAGAGGCTACGGCCAAGTTTTTACTCTTAACTCCAAGAGGGAGTATTTATGCTCGATAGTGGGTTCATGCCTCCATTAAATCTGGGACAAGGTGATGAAAAGTTCTAAGGTTGTGGATGTGCTTGTTGCCACTAGGGATAAAACATTGATGCTATGTCCGAGGATGTAGTTATTGATTACATTACGCACCATACTTAATGCAATTGTACATTGTTTGCAACTTAATACCGGAAGGGGTTCGGATGATAACTCTGAAGGTGGACTTTTTAGGCATAGATGCATGTCTGGATAGCGGTCTATGTACTTTGTCGTAATGCCCAATTAAATCTCACAATACTCATCATATCATGTATGTGCATTGTCATGCTCTCTCTATTTGTCAATTGCCCGACCGTAATTTGTTCACCCAACATGCTATTTATCTTATGGGAGAGACACCTCTAGTGAGCTGTGGACCCCGGTCCATTCTTTTACATCAAATACAATCTACTGCAATACTTGTTCTACCGTTTTCTACGCAAACAATCATCATCCACACTATACATCTAATCCTTTGTTACAGAGCAAGCCGGTGAGATTGACAACCTCACTCGTTTCGTTGGGGCAAAGTACTTTGGTTGTGTTGTGCGGGTTCCACGTTGGCGCCGGAATCCACGGTGTTGCGCCGCACTACATCCCGCCGCCATCAACCTTCAACGTGCTTCTTGGCTCCTCCTGGTTCGATAAACCTTGGTTTCTTTCTGAGGGAAAACTTGCCGCCGTACGCATCACACCTTCCTCTTGGGGTTCCCAACGGACGTGTGTTGTACGCGTATCATCCATCCTCCTCGCCTCGGCGTCACACAATTTGGCCTCGGCGTCTGCCTTTTTGGCTTGACGTCCATCCTTTGGAGCTCAATGACCTCCTTCGCGAGGTTGTGGTAGATGGCAGATGCGGCCTCTTTTTCCAGACGCCTCTTCTCGTCCCTAGCAGCCAAGGAGGCAAGATTCCCGGCCATTAGCTTCTCCATGCTCTGGGTGAACGCAATGGCCTGCGCCTCCCGGGCTAGATCGACCTTGGTAGCCTTATGGCCTCGGGGACGAGGTGGAAGGGTTGGACGGCCTTGATCGTCGTCTTCGCCGTCGAGGTTGACCGATGTCCCATTCCTCACAGCTTTGTTGTACGTCGCAAAGCTTGTCTTCCACTTCTGCGCGCCCTTGAGAACGTCCCAGCAATGGACCATATGGAAGCCCTTCTTATGCGTCGCCCTGAACTTCTCCAAGGCGCGGGATACCTGCAATCATAGCCGCCAATGATGTACATAGAATGATGCAAATAGTGTAGAATG
Organism: Lolium rigidum; assembly: GCF_022539505.1. Taxonomy (NCBI): domain Eukaryota; kingdom Viridiplantae; phylum Streptophyta; class Magnoliopsida; order Poales; family Poaceae; genus Lolium; species Lolium rigidum. Next base: position 48,565,046 of record NC_061509.1, read on the forward strand.
ATGATGGTTGTATCGTACCACTGTCATGACGCCAGCGCCGCTTACGAGATGGTTCTTAGCATGTTCGACCGCCGAGTAGAACTTGCTTGTCTCTTGTTTGATGTAGTTCCATCTTTTTCGGAGGGACTCTTCCGTCCGAGGGCTTGGGATATGGTAGGGCGGATGCATATTGGTCTCGTTGTACTGCTGCATGACCGCCCAATAGACCTTGCCCTTTGTTGCGCGCCATTAATACAGTCATGGCTCGTTGCCAGCCACGCTTCGCACAGACACTTGTCCTCGTCGTCGACGAAGCCTTGTGTCCTGCGGCTCTCCCCCTTCTTCTTGGTAGCAATGTCCGTGGGGACAGGTTGTGTTGGCGCATCGTTGAAGTCGTCGACGCACACGGGTGTTGGCTGCGTTTGTTGGGTGGCGAACAACCGTGCGGCCTCGACGTCCTCCACATCTTGCGTCGGTGCCCACTCATCATGCGGTCCTGTCACGGCCCCGGCATCGCCAATGAAGCCATCGCCGAAGATCATGGCCTCGATGTCTTTGTCATGCCGGTCAATCCAATAAGCCTACGAATGACCGGACGTCAGACGCATGATACACGGCAGTCGCACACATTGAGAGAGCTCACGTACCGGGTTGTCCATCGTCGGGGCAGGCGGCGCCATTTCGTCGAACAGGATGCGGGGAACCGACATGCTCTCCTCCGGCACCTGGCGCGTCTTGTGTGTCGCGCCCGGGCAGGAGTCACCGCTTCTAGGCGTCCGGTTGAGATCGGGAACCGCCGCCCCGGTGAACTGCTCCGGCGCCCCGGTCAACTGCACCGGCGGCACGCCGAAGGCGAACCGCGACGCCGGCTGGACCTGCAAGGGAGCGGGAGTTCCAAGATGCAGCTGGGAACTTACCGAGCTCACCGACGAGGCCGGAGGAGCGACGCCGGCGATCCCCTCTCTCTTGACAAGCATGTAGCCCTCCGCTAAGGTCGGATGGAGGGCTACTTGCGCGACGCCAGCTTTGATCTGCATCTGCCAGGCGTGCTGGTTGGCGGCCGCGGCATTCTTGTTCTTCTGGTTCTTGCGCCGGCCGCGACGCTTCGTGGCCTCGATGATTTTTTCCTCCGCGGAGAGCACCTTCTTTGTCGCCTTCGGCTTTGCCTCCCGGCCTCCGCCGATGGCGGCCCGCTTTGCTTCCGCCGGAGCTGCACCCTCCATTGTGGTTATGGTTGTGGCTACGGGGGAGTGTGGGGCAGCGGCGGGTGCGGGGGTTTGCTCCGCATCCATGGCGGTGGCTGCGGCGGCGAGGACGGCTTCTGGACTGCTCGCGCCGGTCTAGTTTGATATTTCGCGCGGGGAATGGCCACTGGCGAGAATAATATCGGCCTCCCTGCCACTGACGCGCGGGTCCTACGTCTTTTTCGGCGGACACTCGGCACGACCGCGGAGCATCCGCGGAGACGCAAACCTGATGCATATTTGGGCCAGATTTGCGTCTCTGCGGACGGTCCGGTCACTGTGCATCGCCAAACTGAAACAGGATCCAGACGCATTTTCGGTCACGGCGGACGCAAACGGTCGCTGAGTGTTCGTTTGCGTGGGCGCCGGCTGGAGATGCCCTTAGAGCATCTCCAGCCGCGTCCCCCAAAGCGTCCCCCAAACCGCGCCGGATTGAGCGTTTGGGGGACGTGTTTTGTTCGTGCCGCGTTTGGGGGACGTCGCTCCCCAGCCGCGTCCCCCGAACGCCGCCCCCCAAACATTTAAAATACTTCTTTTTAACACATAACCATTTATCAAATATAGCATATGAATAAAAATGTTTGCGAGGATTGTTTTCAAATTAAATTACAACAAACAATAAAACAAGTAAACAAATATAATAAATAGGGATAGATGCTACATCAAGGTACCACGGTAGTCGTTGGAGGATATTCATGAACAGCCCCTTGCTCATCCTGTACCGGCGCCGAAAATTGTCGGCATGTGTTGCATCATCGGCGAAGTAGTCGTTGTGCAGCATGGCATGCCCCTCCATCCTCTGTCGGGGCTCGACTTCCTTCTTCCCGGCCTTGATCCTCCGCGGCGCGGCCTCTTCCTCTTCTCCGCCTCAGCGTCAACCATGTCCTGGAGGGACGCGATGATCAACAAATGCTCCCGCGAGTCGTCGTCGAAGGCTTGCTCGTCCTCCGACGAGCGGGGCAAGCATCTCATCGTCGCTGTCCATGGCTAAAGCAAAATCAATGGTTAAAATTGCGTCGAGGCAGACGACGCAACAAACAGCGGCCAATCGCGCCTACCTGGTAAGTCGTCGAGCACCTTCTGTGCGCGGAGGTGGGGCGGGTTTGACGGCGCGTTCCGGGACGCGCTGGCGAAGCGGCGGTGGCGGCACGACCGGCGGGAGCCCCAACCGCGACAACGGTGCCGACTCTCAGCAGAGATCAGACGTCCAAACGGCCGGGAAATCCAGCGGCGACGGTGGGGTGGGGGCGCGGGAAGGAAGGAGCGACGAGAAAAGAGGCGCGAACCAACGGTTTATGCAAATAGTCGCCGACATGTGGGAGCCTGCCTCGCTTTTCGTTGTGTCCGGCGTCCCCGGAGCGTCCTGCATGGAACGGGGACGGGCTCGGGGTGCCGGACACCGTATCGACCGCGGCGGACAAAAATGGGCTTTAGGGGAAACCCCAAACCCCAACATCTCAATCCCCACCTTGCTCACAAAAAAAAAAAAATCCCACCTTGCTCTCCATCCCGGCTGCGGCGGCCGCCATGGCCCCACCGGCGCCGCACATCGTCGACGAGATCCTGGAAGAGATCTTCCTCCACCTGCCCACCCCAGCGGCGCTCGCCCGCGCCTCCACCGCCTGCCCCCGTTTCCGCCGCATCATCACCCAAGGCTCCTTCCTCCGCCGCTACCGCAAACTCCATCCGCCGCCACTTCTGGGATTCGTCGCCGACAAAGGTGGCTTCCACCCCGCCCAGGAACCCCATCCCTCCGCACCGCTTGGCCGTGCCCTCGCCGACGCCGCAGATTTCTCCTACTCCTTCGTCCCCAAGCCCAACAATGGTTGGCTCACCCCGTGGTATGCCCGCGACATCCGCGACGGCCGCGTCCTCCTCGAGTGCAGCTCCTTGTGGGAGACCGATGCAGTCTTCACAAACCTTGCGGTGTGCGATCCGTTGTCACGGAGATACGTGCTGCTCCCACCAATACCTGAGGAAATGACAGTCCAGCAAGAACGCCTTGTTGAATTCGAGCCTATGCTCGCTCCAATTGGCGAGGATGAGGATGAGACCTCGTTCAAGGTGATCTGCACCGCGCACTACAAAAGCAAGCTGGTGATGTTTGTCTTCTCTTCTGTCACGGGACAATGGTATATTGCAGCATCTCCCACCTGGAGTTCCTTGGGCACAGGTGAGCCATCTTGGCCATGCTTGTCCCGTTTCAACTACTTGCGTGGCTGCTTCTACTGGACAGATCTTTGGAGCGAGAAGTTGCTTGTGCTGGACACACGCATAATGGAGTTTTACACTGTCAGCCTTCTCAGCGGCGACAATCTGCAGCTTCTAAATCAGCCTAACAAGAGAGTATGCATGTCTACCATTGTTGATGGTACACGAGGAGCCCTTGAGATGTTTACTCTCGTCGGTGTTTACGGTTCTAACTTCTTTCGTCTCCATCATACCACTCAACAAAACAACAGTGAACCTTCCAGCGAGTGGCAGCAGAAAAATGTTATAGCATTGCCTTGCCGATGTTTGTATTTCACAGTTAGTGCAGCTGAGGGATTCTTATTCCTTCGAGGGGTTCGAGAAGCTCAGTGGGATCATAATTTACATGGGGTGTTGCCCGAGGATAACTGTGATTATCTTTTTTCTCTGGAGGTTAAGACTTTTGAACTTAAGAAGGTCTGTAGAGCAACAAACTACCAGTCCCCCACTCGTTTTCACTCGTACTTTGGACTCCCACCATCATTGTCGAAACCAAGTCTATGAACTACAAAGCGGTAAGCCTATTCTCATACTTACTGCTTATTCTGTTGGGGGTTCTCTTCTCTCCCGCGAAGATGTAAATATCAAGCTCATTCTGTTTGTATTTATGAACTTATGCTGCTTTGCTGTCCTATTTTGTAATGTAGAAAGTTAGTCATTCCATGCTACTGTGAGAACTTCTCAAACCAGGAAAGGTGTCATGGTTTGTTTCTTTACTGATTAGTATTGCCATGTCACTGCACAAATAAAGATCAAGCAATTTCATACCAGGAAATCTGGAAATGCATTTATTTGTCTGCTGTTGTGCAATATCTAATCAATCTATGATAAACTATAGTGCGTAGCTTCAGCTAATGTATTACCTTTGAAGAACAAGAATATAACCTAGAAAAACATACACGCACATTGAAATAATAAGGTAAGATATGCAAGTTTTGAGTCACATATTTATACCACAACTAATAACAATGAGTTCTGCAATTTCACTCAGGTTTATTAAAAACCCACCTGAATTGGCTAAATTTTCCCATCCAGATCCTCTGAGGTAAACCAGACCATTTTGGCCCTCGCGTTTGAGTTTCTCTGCTGCAATTGCTTGACCAAGCTGGCTCTGATGATGCTGATCGCAGTACCGCAGTTGACCTTATTCAAGCTAGTCTCATGCTTGATTAAAACGTCTAGGAATTTATCAAATTATATGTGACCATGTTGGAGAAAAGGTTAAAAGCTATTTATTGGAGCCATTCTCTATCATTCTGGTATGTTGGTCTTAAACTCTTAATATCATGCTGATCAGATTGTTGATAGAAACCAAGTGTTCCAAAAATACCACTAGTAAAAACGGAAGTGCCAAAATATCACTCATGCCAAAATAGCATCGCTGTCATATTGTCAAACGTTTTCTGTTAGTCAACAGAACATGAAGTTGTCAGTTTATTTGAAGTGCCAAAATTGCCCCTTATCTGAACACATGAAAGATCCTTCTTTAGTTCTTCCCCTCCTGGCCGCGGAGGAGCCACCGCCGGACGCCCCTCCAGCTCCGCTGCTTGCACCGTGCATTTTTCCCGCGTTCTGTTGCTGGCAGCGCCGCTCCTTCCTCTGCTCCGTCGTGCTCATCACATTATCCCTCCATGGGCCGTCCGTGGTTACTTTCATGTCCCGTGTGTTGCATGCCATCAAAATCGAGTAGGCCAGATTCGTGATGTTTGTTGCCGTAGCTAGCTATAGCTAGTTTCCACCAGTTTTGATGCATGTGAAACCAGCTTTGCTTTTGGCTGAAAGTATAGGCCAATAATAACTCGAGCCAGCTTGTCCACGGTTGTTGTTCTCGCTGGAAAATATGCCGTGAGTCCCATCAGCAGATCGAGCCTGTTACCAAAACACCGCTCTCACGCATCTGCACCACCAAGGTTAGCATACCTCCTTTGATGTCAGCCAGGAAACAACCTCCAGCTAGTAGTTCGTGGTTGAGATTATGCAATCACAGCCGCATCGCCCTCCTGGCCGTCTCTCAAGATATCAAGGAAAAGGAAGAGTAAGGGTAACAATGTCTTTTTGTCACTCAGTTAATCTCACTTGGAACATAATTGTATTATGGAATGAAGTTTTGAAAAGGATTGGTATTTTGGCACTTAAGTTTTTACTAATGATATTTTGGAACTCTTGGTTTTGACTAGTGGTATTCTGGCTATTCTTATATGGAAAGAACATAATTGGCATCCTTTCATAGATGAATTCCCTGTGACCTTGACAAGGGTGAGGTGGGTTTCCTCGCACATGAAGACATTGTGCAGCACGAAGCAACTCTGGCACTCCTACCTAGTAGCATCATCTGTAGTGAGTGGGCCCCACTGTCCTTATTAGAGGGCTCATTTGTACATTAAAACTATTTTCCATCGAATGAATGGAAGTTCTCCTGCTGGTTCTTGGTTATCATTATTTTGCTACATATAGTGCATATCTTTAGAAATCTATCAGGATGAAATGTCTCTGTCTTACTTTAGGTCTTTTATTTTACACATAATTTATGACGCTGGAGGGGGGAAAGGCCCTCGGTCTTTTAATTAAGAGAGTGGTGCGTACACACCGCGAATGCGAGCACGGAAGCTCAAACTCAGGCGCTGTACAGCGTATCAGCATGTCCTAGTCACCGGGCTATGCCTAGGTCCACTAATTTTCACATAATTTATGGAACCTATGATATTCCAAAGAAGAATGTTGTATAGCCAGTACATCAGAGTTGATGTTTGAGGGTCTTGACGCTTTTACATACCATGCTGATATTATGTTTCTGCTAATTTTTGTGTGTGCTGAAGCATGAATGAGCAGCTCATGTGCCCTTTATTACTCTTTAATTGTATTTTCAGCTTGCTATATAAGACTTAATGTATGTGTGTATTGCTCCCAGAACTGTTATGGCCGCGAAGCTGGTATCGGTGATTAGAGATTGGAGGATGCTCAAGCTGGTGCTATGCAACCAATATGCTAGCTGGATTTAGTATTGGATCCTTCACATCGTTTATATGAACTTGGCCATTGTACTTTGGTATGGTTGTGTTTACGGTATTTAAGCCCAATTTGGTGTAGGCAATGTGGGTTTGTTTAGCACTAAGTTGTAAGAGTCATACTGTGTTCTTGTGATGGGAGATCATTGTTTTTTTTAGAAGATGGGAGATCATTGTGGTGTTGTGCTTTGCCACAGCGTTATGTTCTGCTCAGCTTGTTTATGATCTACTGGCTTTCATGATTTGGAGCTGCTCCAAATCCTATATATAACTAAATAGTTCATCCCCACTATCATATTTCTCTAAACATGCAGCTATGCCACATCATCATGTGTCCACTAACTTGCTACATCATCATGAGTATTATAGTTTTTTGTCACACTAAGTCTACACTGGAGGGAACCTCTTCAGCTTCAAAGGAAGCATCTGCCCGTTTTCTCCATCCGACCCTTACCTCTTAATCTGCTAAGCTTCCTTCTTTAATCCTCCATTAAATGGCTTCCACGTCCAATCCTGTGTCAATGTCATTAAATTCTTCTCCATCACAACCTATAGAAGCATCAAAGCCATATCAGCTGAACAGCCACGCTGCTGCTATATATTCTACCCCCAAGATCGAGAGCGGTGTGTGATGGTTCAGTCCATATTAGGGTCACAGCCATGCTATACAATGCCCATCTAGACGCGTGAGTTGTTTGCTTCCTGCGGACTGCCGTAGATACATCCTGGTTCTCACATTTGACCTACCTACGCCATGCACTTCGTTTCATCGGCAACCCTATCAGCAAAAGTTTCACACGGATACTAGCTACTGCAATATATGAGTGCTAATTCAACATGGACTCCTGCCATGTTTCTTACTGCTATTGATGCACACAGCATGTCTCTGTAATATCTCAGCACTAATATGATATGGGCTTCCTCTACTTTCCAGTAACTTCTTCAATTTCCAGGTATGTTTATGTGAATCACCTTCCGATTTGCTATAACCATTAATATTTTCTTGGCACATATTACTTTTTGCACTTTTCATAGATCTGCACATATACGTGGACTATACTGATGATTATAAATATTTTGTCGTATCTGTAAGTCAGCATATAAGTCAATTTGAATGAACTCGAATTTGCTCATTTTAAATTGTTAAATATATAATTTAATCTTGATATCATGTCTTCGAAACAATGCTTCCCTTAATGACGTAGTTTCACTATTAGGTGCTTTTATTTGATGTAGGTTGAATATCAATTGATGGAAGATACAACAAGGCCAGGTTGTAGGGAGGGGACTACCTTTTTGTTCATGCTCATGGGATCTTCAAAATTATTATTTTTTCCTTACTTCCATTAACAGGTCAAATGCAACAGGTAATTTTATTTCACTTTCATGTCTTAAACTGCTAATAAGTCCAAGACCGTCAACCCATCTTTACATTTCCTTATATTTTTAACATCTTGCAGATTATGTACCTGTCCCAAATAATTGGACTACCTCTATATGGTGTCAGTTGCAAGCGTTGCTCCTGTATTCATGGTGTCAACATATTTTGCTTAGTTGAGTTCCTACATATTTTGCATAGTTGAGTGCCTACAAAAAAAAAGGCGAACAGCTATTTTATTCATGGAAATGTTGTGCTATTAAAATTTCTTAAGTTTTTTTATTTAATTTCTCCATTCAGCACGAGACTATTTTTCTAAACCCTTAATTTTTTTTTCGTTTTTGTTTAAATTCTCCTCTCATCTGATAGCTTCCAAAAGTAATCTCAACATATGTTGAGGCGCATCACGGTAATTAATCTTATTTCCATTTGGAGCATTGATAAAATTTATAGAATATTTTAAATTTATCAACTAACAATTCCGCAGCAACGCGTGGGGTATATTCTAGTTTATCTAAATTTCAAGCAAATTTAGATAAATCAAGACAAGTTTCACGGGACGGAGGGAGTAGTATTCTCAAAGGAATTTGCAGGGTCCAATCCATACGCATTACTTTTCCTACAGATGCAGTTACCGAAATTTTGTAACAATGCCCATAGAGCGGCTCAATAGTCAATCCATATAATTCTGGAGGAATTTTGACTTGATAAATTTGGAGGAATTTTGACAGAAGTTTTGATATCACAGATTTTTTTCCCATTTTGTATGAACCTTAGTTCTCTCAACCGTTTCTTTATTTTCAAATGATCAAGATGTCATTTCTTTGGGCGATATTAAAAATGCATCAGCATTTATCTAAGTTACTAAAATGCAACGGACTTATTTCATCGCACCCATTGAGTAGTAGTGCAAGATTACCTGAGTTGAAACTGTTGAAACCCGTAGGACTCGTTTGATCCAAAGGAATGCCATAGAGATTTTGTAAGATTTTCATCCTCCGATTTTTTTCCCCTATGTGCACAGTTCTTTTGGTTTTCCGGTGAGTCAAGTGTTCCTTGAAGAAATTTCATGTAAGACATGACATTTTAATCTTGTGGTTTTCCTATTCATGAGTTTTAAGAATCCTACATCAAACAATCTCATAATGTATAGTAGAAAGAGTAAAATATATGACTGGTCCTAAAACAATTTGAGGGGTGTCAAGTTAGTCCCAAAACTATAGAAGTGCATACTGATGTCCTAAAAGCTTGTTATGTATGTCACTTGAGGTCCTATCTAGGTTACATCAGCTTTGACTTGCACAAGTGGCAGGTTGACCACTTCCAGGTGGGAATATTTTACCCCCCTCCCCAACCCCAAGTGTTACCTTCCAAATTTGTGGCCATTTTCTTCCACCCCTATCGTAGTAGCCCACCATCACAACCAAATTGTTTCCTCAGATCTTGTTCGGCTGATGCAGGGGTACACTTTGTAATCATGTACTTAAACACCTGACCGCTTACAGCTTAAATGCATGATACCGCCAGGAATAATACATGTAGTTCTAGACTCTAATTTGTTGGGCTTTTGCGTGTTGGGATACAAAGCTAGTAGAAACAAACAACAATCAAGTCTAGGAGAGAGAAGGCATGGAGGAATAAATGTGAAGGAGAAGGGCCACAATTTTACAAGAGAGAAATTTTGGCGGACTTTTGTACAAAATATTGCCACATGGTACCAGTCAACCTGCCACGCGTGCAAGTCAAAGCTAATGTAGCCTGAATAGGACCTCAAGTGACACACTTAACAAACTTTTAGAACCTCAATATGCATTTTCGTAGTATTAGGACTAACTTGGCACCCCTCGAATACTTTTAGAACCCGTGATGTATTTTATTCTAATAGAAACAACAAGACTTCTATGGACACATTTCGAACATCTTGTGGTGTATTTTACTCTAATAGAAACAACAAGACTTCTATGGACACATTTCGAACATCTTGGTTCAGTCCGCAACACATAATGCACACAAAGACTTTCATGGACACGTTTTGTGCATGTGAACACTGATAGTCTGCAAAAAGTTACCAAACAATATGTAGTAAAATGGGAAATATCCAGATGACCCGGGTGCACATGCACCCGGTTTCAACATTGAAATGAAATTTTCTCATGTACATATTAGGTTGATACTTACTTGTGTAAGTTTTTATGGAAAAACCATTGAGTTGCATCTCAAAACAACCTGGCTACCACGGGGAATAATCCATGCTTTCCAGATGTTATGACTTTATTGAATTATTGAAGTACATACATGACCAGACAGATATGACTCTGAATGCTTTACAACAATTTCAGCAGGAATTCATGACTCTTTGAATCCTTTCCAGGTTCATTGAAGAAATCTGAAGAGAAATGAAGCGCATGGACGACAAAACGATTTTTTCCATGAGATCTAACTTATTGCCAGAAAATTGATTAAATCCGGCACCATAACTACAGGTTATCATGCAGAACCAGTAGCATGGGAACTTGGAATTATTAATAGGTGGTGGCGGCAACAAATCCCTTCTCGGTGAGTGGAGCAACCAGACCTAGGCTCTGCATAATCTTGATTTGGCGCGTGTGTTACGTTGCTCCGACCCTTCCTTTGCTGCACCCGTGCTCTGTTGGAGTTGATCAAATTAGGTTATGAAATGCAACATCATATTCACAAGTATGGAGAGTCTACTTACATGAGGAGAGTTGGAATCATTTCTCTTTGAGGAATTGTTACGCTTCGTGTTTTGACAGTCCCCATTCTCCAGATCTATCACTTCCCCCTTCCTAGGTTTCTTTGTAGCATTGCTTGAATCAGCCTCCAGTCCGCCAGCAGCTCGCTTGATGCTCCCTCCACCCTCGGTATCAGCGGTGGTAGCACCATGAACCGCGATTTTCTCGGTAGCAGCGCAGATTCCAAAGATCACTTCATCCACATATGCCATTTCAGCAGCATGCTGACTGGCTATAATGTCCCCCAGCAGTATATCCCTAACCATAGCTTTAATCTCACTGTGAGTTCCATCCACCGTTGATGAACCATTTTTGCGCCAACTTCGGTTCGCTGATGTTATGTCTCCTGCTTCGGTTGCATTTTCACTGGCACTTGTATCATGGAGTTCTGATGTGCTGTCCTCAGATGCTTCCAGATATTCCATCACATTGGTACGGCCTGATCGCCTGGATCCTTCCTCTCTGACCACCGATGTTCGGCCCTTTCTATCTCGCGCAATAGAAGCTTGCTTGTGTGCCTTATCTCTTAAATCTTCAGCAGAATCTTCACTCAGAGCTTTGTCTATGGCATGGCCTTTATCAAGACGACTTGCTTGTCTCGCACCTTTCTGCTTTCTTCCTTCCTGAACAGCAACTCCAGCTTTTGCATTGCCCCAAACTTCTTGGTCCTGCTCTGCACTATATTGATGCTTTAAGCCTTCCCGCTTTCTGACTTTCTTAGCAGACGTCTTGGCTGTGGCCAATATGGTCAGGTCATTTAATATTAAAAAAATAGATAAGTCGAGTATCAATTAAAGCAAGATATACGTGTTATGTTGATGACAAGGCGAATTAATACTTGATTCAGGGAAACAAAACAGCACAAGTGAAAATTTAGCAATACTGACACTGATACTGCTCCTAGAACATGTCATCTAATCGCACCATTGTGAAGAATTTCACGACCAGAACTGCTAACAAAAATAACTGATAAATAGGGATAGAATGAGTGATTATATATTTTCCTCAAGGACCACTATGTTCAATACACAGAACATGTTTTTGTGCATATTAGATTCGCCAGGCAAAAAACAGCAATTCACCTTTTGTGGTGACAGCTTCCTCGTCATGATCACTGGGCGGCTTAAAATGAGATAGTTCCTGCATTTGTCAGATAAAATGTGGATCTCAACAACCTCTACCAAATTGTGACTCATAACATGTTCAATGCAAAGGTGATTGCCCTACCTTCTGAAGCACCTCATGGAATGCTTCCATGGCCGTCTTATTTTCTTCCTTCAGGATCTGCATACAATGAGCTCATATGAGAAATATTTGATATTCAAAAAGATCAGGGGGAGATATCATTCATGAGTGGGAACACATAGCAACTAATTCTCTTGGATGGTAAAAGAGAAAAGCAGTTTATATAACATAACCATTTATAAAAGTTACTACCAGTAGCACATAAATGACACAGGATGACTATACAATTGATATGGCCAGTTTTGTAGAGATATCATAAGACAATTAATCAACCTAAAAATGATTAATTCAATCAGCCAAGTTGGTTTGTTAGTTATGAAACAATAATGAATAAAATGCATGCTTTACCTGCACAATCCCCTAAAGCATATGTGAGTCGTGCTATTAGTACATTCTTTTAGTTAACATAGCATGTTACAATTCAAACAACCGTGAGAATTTCATTAACGACGTATGCTATATTTATATAATATATATATATATAAATTCCGTGAAATGTGTGCGTCAATTCAGCTTTTTTAGTTATAGTTCTGAAGTTAAAAGCCGAACTAAACCAAAAAAAAAAAAGCCATAATGCTTGAAGCTGATTTCCGCATTTCAGCTGATTTAAGTTTTGTTAATGCAGTTCTGTCAGTTATTGAGTTATGGGATTGAAGGCGTGCATACCATTTCGAATTCCATGTTAGACTTCCAAGGGTCAACATACAAGCTGAAAAATGAGATAATGAGAACAATTAACCTTTATCATAAAGATTACCACCACTAGGAAGAAAAAAAAAGGTTTAACATGTTAATAGGACCCCTTACTATTGGCATGTGCCATACAGTCGAACCAGGGCATCAAAGCTGGCCTTCTTCTTGGGCTTGCTACTGACATATGCTTCATCAATGACCTTGAATTCAGAAATAGAAACTGAGTCTAAATATATGGATGGGAAGCTAGGATCAAGAACAAGTAACAATTGTCAAAAGTCTGAAATGTTTTTGTCTTTGCGTCATACAAGTAAAAAGGTCGTGGCATTGGTACTCGACCAAACTTTTAAACTTACTCATACATGATCAATATGATTGTTCTACTACAGATGCAACTATGCATCCAGCGTTCAATTTTATGCTGATGTCCAATGCACCAAGCATATTCACTGGCATCCACAATTGCATTGTAGAACCATACTCTATACATCTTCGCCACTATAAATATGTTAATATGTGCGGTGGTTTATTCACCTTCCTCTCCCCTCTACTTGTGGGATATATATTTTGCGGGGTACTTGTGGCAAGTTTCCTTTTTGGCAAAATCATTGTGGCTATGTGGAGACCCCGAATTCAGAAATAGAAACTGAGTCTAAATATATGGATGGGAAGCTAGGATCAAGAACAAGTAACAATTGTCAAAAGTCTGAAATGTTTTTGTCTTTGCGTCATACAAGTAAAAAGGTCGTGGCATTGGTACTCGACCAAACTTTTAAACTTACTCATACATGATCAATATGATTGTTCTACTACAGATGCAACTATGCATCCAGCGTTCAATTTTATGCTGATGTCCAATGCACCAAGCATATTCACTGGCATCCACAATTGCATTGTAGAACCATACTCTATACATCTTCGCCACTATAAATATGTTAATATGTGCGGTGGTTTATTCACCTTCCTCTCCCCTCTACTTGTGGGATATTATATTTTGCGGGGTACTTGTGGCAAGTTTCCTTTTTGGCAAAATCATTGTGGCTATGTGGAGACCCCGATAGATGTCCTTTTCACTCACTAACTTGAAATTCAAAGAATTAAATCTGCCCAAAGGCCCAAAAACTGTGGGTGTGGCATCAAGCGCGGCACCAAACTGATTCAACATGTTTGGGTAATCTAGATTGTTGCCCCACAGCAACGAAGGTATTTAGCTAGTTGAACACAAAATGCTCAGAACCTGTGCTGGCCACCATGAGAAGCCATCATGCTTAACCCATGTTATATCTCCTAAACGGAAATTCTGCCTTGGCATATTTTCTGCAAGTTCAGAACTTGAGGTGCATGCAGCCACACCACCATAGCTTTTCTTTGCAGTTTTCTTCACCATAATGATCAATGCAAACCTGCAAAAGAAGTGAACAAGAAATGTTAGTATTGATATAATATTGGCCACTCTGACTGCCGGTTAGCTGGATCGAAAGCTATTCAACCAAAAGATCAACTTAAATTCACTGCTACGAAAGGAGTTCACATAGCCTGACTAAGCGTAAGACTCGAGCAACCACCCACCCACCTAGCACGTAACATCGAAAATCACTGGCAAGGAATACCATGGCAGCACCTCATTACTCAAACAAGGAATAAAACCATCAATTACTCAAACAAGGCTACACCTCATCCCGTGATATGGTTGAACATATATACCATCATTTGTTTTTGACTATGCAGTTGCGACCAAAATATGGAGAGCAGAGACCTTGATTTTTGGCCAGATCGAATGTTGGTGTAGGTTTTGAATATGTAGCCAGATGGTGGATTAGCGACTCAAGCTCAAACCTGAAAACATGTTTGTTATATGAAGCTGTTAGCTGTGTGTGGTGTGCCTCGGAGCTGGGTGCGATACACGCTCTAGGCAAGCTGGCCACAGTGGGTCTGAAAAGCAACTCATGTGATGCGTGATACCACTAGCTTAAATTTCTCCCAAAGAAAGATCGCAGAAATGGCTTGATGGTAGCAATAATTGACTGATCCGTACACAATTTCGTCCATTATGCCTCTCCTCGAACCCCCATAGCTCCCAAACTGGAGTTCGTACAGCCAAAACCTAAGATCTAAAAGGGCAAGTCAAGGGGAAGAACCGCGAGATGATGTAGGACTAACCTCGCTGGCACCTGGCAGCCGCCGCCTCGGCTCGCCGCCGGTCGCCGGGCTGGAGGGGGCGCGCGCTGTTCCTGCAGCGAAAAGAGGGACCGGATGTGCAGCGAGGAGAGAGGGAGCGGGAGAAGAATGCAGGGAGGGCGGAGGGAAGTACCTCGCTGCAGGATGCCGCCGGAGTCGCCGAAGACGGAGTAGGAGGTCGGGTCGACTGTGGTCAGTGGGGAGAAGAACTGGGGAAGCTCTGCTCAGTTTTCACACTGGATGTAAGTGGGGGAGCCACGTGGCATGGCAGGGCCGCAGGAGTGGGTAAAATATTGAATGTTACTAGCTACCTTCTTTAATCGATGTCTGAATGTCCAGCATCAATTAAACACGAATGGAGGGAGTAGCAAATACTCGCATGTCTCATTTCAGTGCGCGCACATAGTTTAGAAAATTACTTTAACCATTATTTTGATTAATAAAATATAAATATATGTTAAAAAATTACATATGAATTTAATGATATAGATTTTGTAGAAATAAAATTTATATTTTGTTAACCAAGTTAATGGTCAAAATTTATTTTAAACTGCGTGCGTGCATGTTAAACTGAGACGGAGGAAGTACTAATACTGTTAAGGCAAATACACGAATCTCATTTTTTGAATGAAAAATAAGTGTATTTGGCACATAGTTCAATCTGCAACCATGTTCCCAAGAAGCCTGACAATCATGCATATTTGCTTTTGCCAAAAGGATCTGATCTATTATACTACCTCCATCCTAAGGATCTGGATCGTAGTAATGGTTAGCCAAAACTATAAATTACTACAAACATAATAAAAGTTATATCGAGATCCATATATCGCCAAAAGACTACAAAACGAGCTAATGTCGCTCCTCTATTTTAATGTGAAAAAATTTAAGATCATGGTGATACATATGTAAGAAAATTATACATCACGAAGAATAAAGACAAATGTAATGATCCGTGTTTCTTACTATAGACAAAATAGATATATGTATGAATGCATATGATGTGATATAAAATGTACAGAAACTAAAAATAGCTATATGAAACTCAAATATCCTCTAATTGATGGAACCTACCACAAGGGTGGATCTACCATCATTATAGCCTGCACACCTGCATTATTCGAACTAATGGCACGGTACATTCCATCGACATCGTCCCATCGCCACAATGTTGTTCCCCTACAGCCCTAGTATCACACCATGGTTGTGTATTATCACACCATGATTCTCAATTGAAAATGATAGGGTGCCGCAGAGGTCCGAATCCAATCCATAGTTAACATGCGCACAATCAGTGTGAGAAGGAACGACCGCCCCATGTATCAAGTGGCGGAGGAAAACATAAGACGCCCGGGCAGCTCCCAGGGGAGGCTCAGACGAAACCCTAGTCGCCGCCCCTCCTCCCCCACATCCCCCCGCCGCCGTCGAAGGAAGCCGGCAGGCAAAGCCCCTCCCGGCAGACAACCGTCTATCATTTTCGAGCCCCACTAGCAGCGGCGGGACCTCCTCCTCGGGTGGTGGGATCTTCGGCCGGAGCTTCGCGGCGGCCCTAGACGGTGTGGCTCGTTTGACAGAGATGGACGCCGGGGCAGCTGGCTGCCTCAGACTTCTTCGGCAACCTTGTAGAACGTTGTGGCTGCAAGGGCGGCTCGGCGCCTGGTTCGGGGGAACTTGGTACGGATCAACCCCTCATCTCCATGTGGCGCGGGTGGAGGTGGCGGTGCCCACTGAGATTTTTTGGTTTGCTGTTGGGAGCCGGCGAGCGGCGGCGTGGGGGCCTACCGATCTACCTAATAGAGGAGGCGGTCTTTGGGTCTTCTCGCACCAAGAAGGTGTTCTCCTTGATGCCGACTCTCTGTCCGGTGACGAGTTTCGGAAGGCTCTGATGCGTGTAGTTGACACGTCCGTTGGGAACCCCAAGAGGAAGGTGTGATGCGCACAGCGTCAAGTTTCCCTCAGTTAGAAACCAAGGTTTAATCGAACCAGTAGGAGTCAAGAAGCACGTTGAAGGTTGATGGCGGCGGGATGTAGTGCGGCGCAACACCAGAGATTCCGGCGCCAACGTGGAACCTGCACAACACAACCAAAGTACTTTGCCCCAACGAAACAGGTGAGGTTGTCAATCTCACCGGCTTGCTGTAACAAAGGATTAACCGTATTGTGTGGAAGATGATTGTTTGCAGAGAAAACGAGTAAAACAAGTATTGCAGCAGATTTGTATTTCGAGTATTAAAAGAATGGACCGGGGTCCACGAGTTCACTAGAGGTGTCTCTCCCATAAGATAAAAGCATGTTGGGTGAACAAATTACGGTCGGGCAATTGACAAATAGAGAGGGCATAACAATGCACATACATGACATGATAAGTATAGTGAGATTTAATTGGGCATTACGACAAAGTACATAGACCGCCATCCAACCGCATCTATGCCTAAAAAGTCCACCTTCGAGGTTATCATCCGAACCCCTCCAGGTATTAAGTTGCTAACAACGGACAATTGCATTAAGTATGGTGCGTAATGTAATCAACAACTATATCCTCGGACATAGCGCCAATGTTTTATCCCTAGTGGCAACAGACACAACACAACCTTAGAACTTTACGTCATCGTCCCGGTGTCAATGCGAGGCATGAACCCACTATCGAGCATAAGTACTCCCTCTTGGAGTTAAAAGTAAAAACTTGGCCAGAGCCTCTACTAGAAACGGAGAGCATGCAAGATCATAAACAACACATATGTAATAACTTGATAATTAACATGACATGGTATTCTCTATCCATCGGATCCCGACAAACACAACATATAGAATTACGAGATAGATGATCTTGATCATGTTAGGCAGCTCACAAGATCCAACAATGAAGCACAATGAGGAGAAGACAACCATCTAGCTACCGCTATGGACCCATAGTCCGAGGGTGAACTACTCACTCATCACTCCGGAGGCGACCATGGCGGTGTAGAGTCCTCCGGGAGATGAATCCCCTCTCCGGCGAGGGTGCCGGAGGAGATCTCCGGAATCCCCGAGATGGGATCGGCGGCGGAGGCGTCTCAGTAAGGTTTTTCGTATCGTGGTTTTTCGCATCAGGGGTTTCGCGACGGAGGCTTTAAGTAGGCGGAAGGGCAGAGTCGGGGGCCAGACGAGGGGCCCACACCATAGGGCGGCGCGGGCCCCCCTGGGCCGCGCGGCCCTGTGGTTTGGCCACCTCGTGGCCCCACTCCGTGTGTTCTTCGGACTTCTGGAAGCTCCGTGGAAAAATAGGACCCTGGGTCTTCGTTTCGTCCAATTCCGAGAATATTTCGTTACTAGGATTTACGAAACCAAAAACAGCAGAAAACGAGAACTGGCACTTCGGCATCTTGTTAATAGGTTAGTTCCGAAAAATGCACGAATATGACATAAAGTGTGCATAAAACATGTAGGTATCATCAATAATATGGCATAGAACATAAGAAATTATCGATACGTCGGAGACGTATCAGCATCCCCAAGCTTAGTTCCGCTCGTCCGAGCAGGTAAAACGATAACAAAGATAATTTCTGAAGTGACATGCCATCATAAACTTGATCATATTGTAAACATATGTAATGAATGCAGCGATCAAAACAATGGTGATGACATGAGTAAACAAGTGAATCATAAAGCAAAGACTTTTCATGAATAGTACTTCAAGACAAGTATTAATAACTCTTGCATAAGAGTTAACTCATAAAGCAATAAATCAAAGTAAGGTATTGAAGCAACACAAAGGAAGATTAAGTTTCAGCGGTTGCTTTCAACTTGTAACATGTATATCTCATGGATAATTGTCAACATAGAGTAATATAACAAGTACAATATGCAAGTATGTAGGAATCAATGCACAGTTCACACAAGTGTTTGCTTCTTGAGGTGGAGAGAGATAGGTGAACTGACTCAACATAAAAGTAAGAGAATGGTCCTTCAAAGAGGAAAGCATCGATTGCTATATTTGTGCTAGAGCTTTTATTTTGAAAACATGAAACAATTTTGTCAACGGTAGTAATAAAGCATATGAGTTATGTAAATTATATCTTACAAGTTGCAAGTCTCATGCATAGTATACTAATAGTGCCCGCACCTTGTCCTAATTAACTTGGACTACCGGATCTTTGCAATGCACATGTTTTGACCAAGTGTCACAATGGGGTACCTCCATGCCGCTCTGTACAAAGGTCTAAGGAGAAAGCTCGCATTTTGGATTTCTCGCTTTTGATTATTCTCAACTTAGACATTCATACCGGGACAACATGGACAACGAGATAATGGACTCCTCTTTAATGCATAAGCATGTGGCAACAATTATTATTCTCATATGAGATTGAGGATATATGTCCAAACCGAAACTTCCACCATGAATCATGGCTTTAGTTAGCGGCCCAAAGTTCTTCTCTAACAATATGCATGCTCCAACCATGAAGGTGGTAGATCTCTCTTGCTTCGGACAAGACGGACATGCATAGCAACTCACATGATATCCAACAAAGAATAGTTGATGGCGTCCCCGTAAACATGGTTATCGCTCAACAAGCAACTTAATAAGAGATAAAGTGCATAAGTACATATTCAATACCACAATAGTTTTTAAGCTATTTGTCCCATGAGCTATATATTGCAAAGGTGAATGATGGAATTTTAAAGGTAGCACTCAAGCAATTTACTTTGGAATGGCGGATAAATACCATGTAGTAGGTAGGTATGGTGGACACAAATGGCATAGTGGTTGGCTCAAGGATTTTGGATGCATGAGAAGTATTCCCTCTCGATACAAGGTTTATGCTAGCAAGGTTATTTGAAACAAACACAAGGATGAACGGTACAGCAAAACTCACATAGAAGACATATGGTAAACATTATAAGACTCCATACCGTCTTCCTTGTTGTTCAAAACTCAATACTAGATGTTATCTAGACTCTAGAGAAACCAAATATACAAACCAAATTAGCAAGCTCTAAGTATTTCTTCATTAATGGGTGCAAAGTATATGATGCAAGAGCTTAAACATGAGCACAACAATTGCCAAGTATCAAATTATCCAAGACATTATAGCAATTTACTACATGTATCATTTTCCAATTCCAACCATATAACAATTTAACGAAGATGAAACTTCGCCATGAATACTATGAGTAGAGCCTAAGGACATATTTGTCCATATGCAACAGCGGAGCGTGTCTCTCTCCCATAAAGTGAATGCTAGGATCCATTTTATTCAAACAAAACAAAAACAAAAACAAACCGACGCTCCAAGCAAAGTACATAAGATGTGGCCGAATAAAAATATAGTTTCGGGGGAGGAACCCGATAATGTTGTCGATGAAGAAGGGGATGCCTTGGGCATCCCCAAGCTTAGACGCTTGAGTCTTCTTAATATATGCAGGGGTGAACCACCGGGCATCCCCAAGCTTAGAGCTTTCACTCTCCTTGATCATATTGCATCATACTCCTCTCTTGATCCTTGAAAACTTCCTCCACACCAAACTCGAAACAACTCATTAGAGGGTTAGTGCATAATAAAAATTCACATGTTCAGAGGTGACACAATCATTCTTAACACTTCTGGACATTGCATAAAGCTACTGGACATTAATGGATCAAAGAAATTCATCCAACATAGCAAAAGAGGCAATGCGAAATAAAAGACAGAATCTGTCAAAACAGAACAGTCCGTAAAAATGGATTTTATTAGGCCACCAGACTTGCTCAAACGAAAATGCTCAAATTGAATGAAAGTTGCGTACATATCCGAGGATCATGCACGTAAATTGGCGTAATTTTCTGAGCTACCTACAGGGAGATAGACCCAGATTCGTGACAGACAAAGAAATCTGGAACTCGCGCAGTAATCCAAATCTAGTACTTACTTTTCTATCAAAGACTTTACTTGGCACAACAAAACATAAAACTAAGATAAGGAGAGGTTGCTACAGTAGTAAACAACTTCCAAGACACAAATATAAAACAAAAATACTGGAGTAAAAACATGGGTTGTCTCCCATAAGCGCTTTTCTTTAACGCCTTTCAGCTAGGCGCTGAAAGTGTAACTCAAGTGTTATCGAAAGGTGGTGCGTCAACCTTACCTTGGGCTTTACCCTTACCTTTCTTATTGTTTTTCCTTCCCTTTAGTTTAGGGAATATATGATTTCCCCCTGGCATAGAGGTGAATTTCAGAGTGCCTTTTCCCACATCAATGACTGCTCCCAATAGTTTCAACAGGGATCTCCCGAGTATGATTTTTCCTGTTTCAATAACAAGATAATCAATGGATATTGTTCTTCCAAGAATGGTTGTATGCACACCTGCGGCTATTCCCTTAGGAATTATAGTAGAGTTATCAATGAGAGTTATTTCTTCTCCTCCTTCATCGACTCCCCAAAGTTTCAAAGATTTATAAATGCTTTCAGGCATAAGGCAAAATTCATACATAATATCACAAGTAGGCATGAAGAGTTCGATCACCGATAACAATTTTAACGACGAGGATCCCACAATGAAAGTTCGAGTTCACTAAAACTTGATCAAGACGGTTACGAATGTATCCATAATTTTCATTTAAGCGAGATGCACTTGTCTCAAGAGTATTTAATCTATTATGAATGCTAATAAGGGCTGAATCAAAATTATTAGTCGAATCATGTGATGCAACCAACTTCTTTATGGCATTAAAAACTTGATCCCCATTGCAATGGAGGAAATCTCCTCCCACTAAAGTATCCAAAGCATATCTATAGCGAACCATAAGACCAAAATAAAAATTACTAAGGAGCAAACTTAGAGTCATTTGAGGTTCAGTTTCACGATAAGAAGTAAAAATTCTAGACCAAGCATCCTTAAAACTCTCCTCATCCCCTTGTTTAAAAGTGAAGACTAATTCTTCGGGCGAAGAAGTAACAGGTTCAGAGCTAGACATGGTAACAAAAGTAACTAAATATTTTTTTGTATTTTTAATATAGAGTGCAAGACAATAAAGCAAACTAGATAAAGTAAATGCAAGTAAACTAATTTTTTTGTGTTTTTGATATAGCAAACAAGATAGCAAATAAAGTAAAGCTAGCAACTAATTTTTTTGTGTTTTGATATAAGTGCAGCAAACAAAGTAGTAAATAAAATAAAGCAAGACAAAAACAAAGTAAAGAGATTGAGAAGTGGAGACTCCCCTTGCAGCGTGTCTTGATCTCCCGGCAACGGCGCCGTAAATTTGCTTGATGCGTGTAGTTGACACGTCCGTTGGGAACCCCAAGAGGAAGGTGTGATGCGCACAGCGGCAAGTTTTCCTCGCTTAGAAACCAAGGTTTAATCGAACCAGTAGGAGTCAAGAAGCACGTTGAAGGTTGATGGCGGCGGGATGTAGTGCGGCGCAACACCGGAGATTCCGGCGCCAACGTGGAACCTGCACAACACAACCAAAGTACTTTGCCCCAACGAAACAGTGAGGTTGTCAATCTCACCTGGCTTGCTGTAACAAAGGATTAACCGTATTGTGTGGAAGATGATTGTTTGCGAGAGAAAACAAGTAAAACAAGTATTGCAGCAGATTTGTATTTCAAGTATTAAAAGAATGGACCGGGGTCCACAGCTCACTAGAGGTGTCTCTCCCATAAGATAAAAGCATGTTGGGTGAACAAATTACGGTCGGGCAATTGACAAATAGAGAGGGCATAACAATGCACATACATGACATGATAAGTATAGTGAGATTTAATTGGGCATTACGACAAAGTACATAGACCGCCATCCAACCGCATCTATGCCTAAAAAGTCCACCTTCGGGTTATCATCCGAACCCCTCCAGTATTAAGTTGCTAACAACGAGACAATTGCATTAAGTATGGTGCGTAATGTAATCAACAACTACATCCTCTGGACATAGCGCCAATGTTTTATCCCTAGTGGCAACAACGACAACACAACCTTAGAACTTTCCGTCACTCGTCCTGGTGTCAATGCGAGCATGAACCCACTATCGAGCATAAGTACTCCTCTTGGAGTTAAAAGTAAAAACTTGGCCGAGCCTCTACTAGTAACGGAGAGCATGCAAGATCATAAACAACACATATGTAATAACTTGATAATTAACATGACATGGTATTCTCTATCCATCGGATCCCGACAAACATAACATATAGAATTACAGATAGATGATCTTGATCATGTTAGGCAGCTCACAAGATCCAACAATGAAGCACAATGAGGAGAAGACAACCATCTAGCTACTGCTATGGACCCATAGTCCAGGGGTGAACTACTCACTCATCACTCCGGAGGCGACCATGGCGGTGTAGAGTCCTCCGGGAGATGAATCCCCTCTCCGGCGAGGTGCCGAGGAGATCTCCGAGAATCCCCGAGATGGGATCGGCGGCGGCGTCTCGCAAGGTTTTCCGTATCGTGGTTTTTCGCATCGGGGGTTTCGCGACGGAGGCTTTAAGTAGGCGGAAGGGCGAGTCGGGGGCCGGACGAGGGCCCACACCATAGGGCGGCGCGGGCCCCCCGGGCCGCGCGGCCCCGTGGTTTGGCCACCTCGTGGCCCCACTCCGTGTGTTCTTCGGTCTTCCGGAAGCTCCGTGGAAAAATAGGACCCTGGGTCTTCGTTTCGTCCAATTCCGAGAATATTTCGTTACTAGGATTTCGAAACCAAAAACAGCGTAAAACAGGAACCGGCACTTCGGCATCTTGTTAATAGGTTAGTTCCAGAAAATGCACGAATATGACATAAAGTGTGCATAAAACATGTAGGTATCATCAATAATATGGCATAGAACATAAGAAATTATCGATACGTCGGAGACGTATCAGGCTCCGCTGGCGATCTCCATTGGACGCCTGATGACTATAGTTTGTTGTATCAGATGTGATTTCGTCTGTGTGACTTCACGAGAGAGTGACGCGAAGCTTCTCTATCTGTTTCCATCATGAGACATGTCGGTTTTCAATTTTCATGAAGAAAACAATGATTGAGAAAGTTATGGTGGCTTAAAGTCTGAGGTCTATTGATGGCGGATTGAGTCTTCTAGGCGAAGAAGACTTTGCTTCATGTTTCTTGACTTGTAGCGGCGACATTAGCGAGCGGGGGTGGCAGTACATGAGGAGTACATAGTCTTATCTTTCAGAGTGAAAATCCAAGAATGACCTCAATTGGTTGTGCAATAACCTTGTTGAAGGCATTACTTTAATATGACGGATTTGCTCCGAGGTGAAAATTCAAGGCGTGGCCTCAACTAATTGTGCTAAGCAATGACTTTGTTGAAGGCTTTATTTTGAGAGCACTAACTTTATCGGATGTCCCCGAAGGGACTTGAGAGCACTAACTTAAGGTGATGTCTAGGCAGTGGTTTGTGTTGCAACTACTATAATATTTTGATCATCGTAGTGGGATCTATTTTAGTAGGGATGTAATTGGTGTCTTCATGATATTAGTATATTATTTTGTCGAACAAGGTAATTTTTCAAGTTCATGTTGTAAATGGCACATTTTTTTTACCTCCGTCCTATAAAGGTTATGTAAGATTTGCCAAAATTTAGATGTCAATTTTTATAATTTTTTTTGAACGGGAAAGGTCCCGAAGGACCTAGTTTCTGCATTAGGCGGCAGGTACACGATTACATGAAGGACCCAAAGAAAAGAGAAATTACAGCCTGGCCCATAACTTTTACAACGAGCACCCTTGAGGAGATCGCAAAAAAGCGATCCAGTCCTTGCTCATCGCCGCCGATGGAGAACCTACAGCTGCGGTCGTTCCTGTCACCACCGGGGACAGAGCCACTTGGGGCAGCAGGAGCGGAAGCTGCCGCGCTGAGGTCGGAGAAGATCCTCCTCTGGAGGATGTAGTAGCCCGAGTCGCAGTCGAGCATGGCGAGGCCATCCCTTTGGCCGAAGATAGCGGAAGCCAGACAACGGCGCCGCTTGGATATCGCCGGAGAACACGCAGAAACAACAACTCCCCAACACCTCCCAACGCCAGCAACCAGCAAACCCTCCTCCCTCTTCCCCTCGCCGCCACGGCCGGCCAAGAGAGCGAGCAGAGCATAAAGATCACTAACCAGAAGGTGGCTGCGCTTATTGACAGAGCCTATGCTGGAGCTCTCCCCTTTCGTCTTCCTCCTTGGAGACGCGACGAAGAAGACCAGCAACCATCGCCTGGCGACGCGCAGACACACCAGCACGGTGAAGCTCGACATGGCCTTATTTTCGGATATGCCTGGCTGCAGCTCCCCCACTTGCCCTGGCTCCTGCCACCGGGGAGAAGCAGTGAAGAACACCCAAACCAAGATGAGCCCGATCTGGCCAGAGAGATCCAGCTTCCTACTCCAAGACACCACTAAGGGATCAAACCCTGATCTACTACCTACCCTACCAGATCCGGCACCTCCCCTTCGCCATCTCCCACCAGCAACGCCGGCGAGAGAGGCCTTGGTTTGGTCCGGCAGCGTGGTGGAGACTCTCAAAACACTGTAGAGGAGCGAGAGCGAGGGGAGGGGAAAGTTCCCTTAATTTTTATAAGTTTGACTTGTGCAACTCAGAAAGCACGCGTGGTGAAGTTGCGACGGACCAGATCTCCTCCACCTTCCTTGACCCGACACCGACAGGCCGCACCGGTCTTCCTTTCCGGTCTCCTCCCACGCGGGTCGCGGGCGCAGATCGACCTTCCTCTGTCCCG
>NC_061509.1:48590544-48614578 GCF_022539505.1 Lolium rigidum
CTCCAAGCTAATCACGTTAGGTCGAAGGATCACCTCGTGCCACGATCAGACATCAACGCGCCCAAGTCTATTTACAAGCCAAATAGTGATCATAATATTACTAGACGGACACCATGTAGAAGTTGTAGGGTAGATTGATTTTGAGGACAACGATACACCTCGCACCAAGGCGTGGTATCGATCTCTCTTTATATATGACAAGATCAGAACGATCGTTACAGACAAGGGATCGGTTCGGTTTAGGATATCCCGATACCGTACAGCTACAAAACTTTAGCTAGCTATTACAGATACTACACTGTCTCCGGCCGCCTCCGCTCTGTCACCCCACTGTCGCGGCTCCTCCTCTCCGGGCACACAATCGACGACTACAAGTGCCGGTTGCCCCCCGCGTGTTACTGTTAACTAAACTAGCATAGTGGCCCTCGCAAATGCGAGGACATCACTTTTAATCTCATAAAATTGTTTGAAATGTAAATTTATAATTTCATTCATAGACAACATGCCATGTACTAAAAAACTAATAGTTCTATTTTAGAATATCGTAAGCAAACAAGCACATTTAATTTGTGTCTTAATTATTGATATGTCATCTAGGAAAAATACTATTTCAATGATTTATTGTATGGTCATTTACACATAGAATTATATATAATTAATTTAACTTTCGGGAAATTTAATTATTTATATGACACGTCTCACGGAATGGAAGAGATAGTGAAGTGCAATATTAGATATATTGACAAGATTGGAAATGGAACTCACTATTGTATAGTTATCTGAAAGTTATTGATCTATCATAGTTTCTCAAATCTCTCTCCGCGGAGTGATCATCATTTTCTGGCCTTCAAGGATTTAAACCTCTAACATGATGTTAAAACCATCTTGTTATTTTAAAGTTATTGGAATAATTTACGTTGGGCTCTAGACTGTTAGTACTTGCTCTATTTTAATTTCTTAAGTAGGCCATTGTCATCTGTGTGAAAACATACTTAATTTATAAATCCAATCAGTCGATCATTGTTTTGCATATATGAATGCTTTTAATTTTTGAAACAAAATATGAATGCTTTTCTTATATGATAAAACTCTTTAACTCATTTTACACTTCTCTCAAAGGTATCTATACAATATTTTTTTAAGTAATATTTCAAAATATTCGGGCATCTACTTCCTTCACTATCATAGCAAAATGGAATTTGATTTCTAGTTTGATCTTCAGTGTTCTACATTTGTAGATATGTGTTTTTTCCCACTTTCCAGGTCTCTCGAGCATTTACAATGGTGTCCTCCCTAGATAATTGGTAGCAAGCGCAAACACACGCGCGAATTATCTTTATAGCGAATATTCTGAATTGAATTTTAAGTTGCATGCAATGTATATAATTTTTTCTAATCCATCCGTTTTAAATTATATGGAATATGTTGTACTTCCAGGTTTAAATATTTGGCCACAACCTGCTCCACTTTAGTTGCATGGATTTTAATAATGTAACTTAGAATTAAAAAATATGTTACTATCTTAAATTCCCATTTGTTTTCTTGTTTTCTTCGGTATTTAATCTTTCCCAACATACATTATAATATTTTTAACTCCTTTCGAAAATCTAACAACGATCTGAACTTTTCCTTTTTAATTGGAGAAGTAACTCCTACAATTCAGAAAGTGGCACCTCATGCCTTATTCACTCTCTCTAAATGTATTAAAAATTACTACACATGAATATTTATATAGAATTTGCAAGTCAGCAGGATAAGCTTACCTAATCTCCAACTGACAACTCCAGAAAAACACTCGTGGCTTGATTATGCATATTGCCGTGCTTAGGGGTACGTTGACTTCATGATTGATAGTTTGTCATGACTTTTCCATCATTTGATATGAAGAATATACATGTGTAGTGTAGGTTGCTTTAGCTGATGAATGCCCACAATGACTCTCCTCTATGAAGTTGGTGTGTCTCTCCTTCAATAATAATGTGTCAATTCAACCTATGGTCTACAATAGTAGTACCTCGTGAAAGCTGCAATTCCATGAACCATGATCATACCTACAATTCGGTTTAGGTATTTAAAACGAACACCTTACCTAGGAGATCTGAAAGGCTACATGGAGCTAGCAACGATATTGAGCTTCAACCACTGGGTGCACCATCTTCTCGCCCATGAACCGCTTAGACCATGCCGTGTGCAACATGATCAGTCCAGCAATGACCCCGTCCCTGATCTGGTGCCACCGCTCTCCTTCCGCATGGACATCCGCGGGCTGGACTACATCGACCCGCGGTACTTTAGTTATGTGGCCATATCCAGTAAGCCCAAAACCTCCCAGATCCATAAGAAGCCTTGTGAGCTTCTTCCTCCTACCAGCTGGTGTCTTGGCTAGAGCTTTAGCTTCAAGATCGTAGCAGGATCATCTTCCACAGAGAAAACTCTATCAATACTCGTATTATTTTTATATTGACAAAAATCAAAGTCGTAGCTTCCATTATCAGGGTTGGCAGCTTGTATCGCTCGCTGTTGACATAAGATTTAACTGAGCATGTGTGTGCTTCTATTACTAACACATCTTAGAACGTGGCCTGTCGCCAGCGATCACATATGGATCCAATTTATTCTCTTGCCCATGTGTCTAGTTCCCCAATGCAGCCAGGAGAAGGGAAACAATTGCTCGATTATGACTATATCTACTTGCTTTCTACCGCAGTTTGAGCAGGATAGCAAGGTCACTTGCTTTGCAGTATCAACATGCCTTCTTGCGCTTTCTGTGGGGATAGCGAACTGGGTCGTCGGTCTCTAATTCAGTGAGGCGGAGGCGGCAATACACACTATTCGCTGCGAGATTTCCCTACTCACCTCATAAATCATGGGGCACCGGTGAGTATAGAAGCCTAGGGTGAGGGACCGCGGCGCTCACGCTAGGTAATGGCGGCCTGGAGTGCCTTGAGTCCTGGACCGTCTAGCGGTGTTCCCCGTCTAGCGCGGCTAACGACATCCGATGTTGCTAATAATGACCTCCAATTATCCTAGCCGCCGGCTCGTCGGCCTCCTACTCCTCGACCAACATTCGTTGCTTCCTCGATCGTCCCTCCGTCAGCCTTTTGTCATCCGGTGTTCCCCAATTTTTTGCCACGTTTTTGTCAAAAAAAAAAAGGAAGTGAGGCAAGGAAAGGGAAGAAAAATTCCATGAGCGCTTGCGACGGATGCATCCGTCGCGTCCTTCTAATTCCCTTCTTTTTTTTTAACGTAGCAAGGGACTCTGTTTCCTAAACCTTGAACCACACAATTTTTTTACGTACTTAGACCATTGCATGTCAAACGGAAAATTAGAGTCGTTACATCTACGTGTCAAACGGGACATATCAGGTATGTCCACAAAATATACTCATACATGTTACGTAATTTTTTAAATCTTGATAGTTAAATTACAGATTTAAGAGCTAAAATAATTCTAATAATGTGGATTAACCTCGAGTCTCTATTTAAAACCAATGTATTTTGCTTTTAGTATATAATAGATAGATAGAAAGAATAGATGAGTGTTCTAGACTATGTTGCAACAAGCCTCCATGATTATCACCATGTATCCTACCATTTTTTTCCCCGTTGCATGTATCCTCCATCACTACCTTGCAAATGGTCGAGGCTTCTGTCCAATTGGCTGAAGCCTATGTTGATGTTTCTCTATGTTCTTACGTGCCATTTTCTTGTCGAACTTGTGCAAATCCACAATTCAGCTCGCTGTTGTAAAAGATCATGGCTTGTGTCCTGTTAAATGGATTATTCATTATTTTCATTTCTTAGAAAGATACATATTTATCAGCGAGAAAGGAATACAACACATAAACTTGGGTGCTATGAAATACTTTTTCCTAGAACCATTTGCTGGACGAACCAATCTAATATGACAGTTTCACTCTCAAAATTCATTGATATGCTTAATTGGTAGGAAGTTTAGCTAGTTTTAGTCGTGTCCTAGAGCAATTGAATTGTCCAATGGAACAAACGAATTGATGAACTGGAAAAGCTAAATCTTCTGGAAAAGGAAAAAAGTACATCTCAAACGACCAGCGGATTCCAACCAAACAAAAAAAAAATCACATACTCAACGGACTCCTGAACTCAAAGTTCTGAAGTGTCAGATGATGCTTCGTGCCTACAGTTTAGGCAATGGTGCAAGGCGTGAAATAGATAGGATTCACATGAGCTAGTTCTCATTTGGCCATTTCACCGACCACGTTCAGGAAGTCGTGCTATGTTTCACCCATTCAGTTTTCAGATATTGCAATTGTACACTCGCACCTAGTGGACGCGGGAGCATACGACAGAGCAGGCTGCTGCCGAAGACGCTGCGTCGTTGACATCATAGCACCAAATTGAGCATGTCTGGTACGGCTGTGCTACGGCCGCGGCCGCTGTTCCTATTCTGTCTCCGGCCACCTCCGCTCTGTCTCCCCACTGTCGCTGCTCCTCCCCGGCCGGCCTCCGGGCACACCGTCGACGAGTACAACTGCCTGTTTGCGGCCATGGCACGGGACAGGGACGACGACACCGGTGGTCGTTCTGGAGCGATCTGGAAACGACAGAGAAGGTGAGCGCTACAGCGACGGGACATACAACCGACCGCGGGTTGATTTTCCCATTTAGAAGGGCTAAAGCGAACGATGGTGGCCTCTGGTGCACACAATCGATAGGGGAGAAATATGTTCCCCGTCCACGTTAGCAGCACCAACTTCGATGATCATCGTCGCACCCACCATGCATTATCCTTGATCACCCACGTTTGATTCTTCGGGCGTTTTGCAGATGCGTGCCATGATCACCGCCTACCGTGAGGACAACGACGACGTCGAGTTCAAGTTCGTGCATGTGTTCGCCCAGATTGAGACGTCTGACAAGTGGACGGAGGTCAGAACTACCCTCGCCAAGGCCAACACGCCGTTCGACCCCAACGTTGCGGTTACACCGGCTGCTGTTGGCCGGCCCGTCGGAAACAAGAAAGCCAAGACGATGAGGGATGCCGAGTCGGCCATCGAGAAGATCCACTCCTCCATCCTGGCATGCATCGCTGACGCCGCCACGCGGGCGGAGCAAGCTACGAAGATGGAGGAGGTGGCATCGACAAGATGGGCGTCGGTCATGGAGAGACATGACATCAAGCTCGACCTGATCAAGGCCAACATCGTCGCTAAGAAGAGGAAGGAGGACCTGGTGATCCTGCTCGTCGACACTAGCGGCATGGACGACGACGTCAAGGCGTGGTGTGCGGTGCAGCGCACCACGATCCTAGCCGGGAGTCAAGCTCTGCCCGCGCCCCAGCCCAACACCACGACTCCGGCGACGGCCACAGACCTTCCCCATCGACTGCCTTACCGCCATCGCCGATCGCTACGCCGACGACGCCCACCATCATCCCCGATTCCCATGTGGAGGAAATTGCTTGATTCCCGCGGCTATCTAATGCCGACTGGCCTGCATGCCCCCTTTCTTTTTTTGGTTCGCTAGACATTTCTATGCCGCGATTTGCGACGATGTGTTCGTCGAGACAATGGTGTTTTTGTGGGCGTGAAATCTGATCGGCGTATGTTTTTAAATTTAAAATTTGGGGGTGGATGTTTAGGGATGCGGCTGGGTGCCGGTACCCCCTATTTAAGGGTTACGCGCCGGCACCCCATACGGTCAGGCGCCGGATGTGGTATGGGGTCACGAGTGGAGATGGTCTAATCGCTAAATAAACGATTGCCACTAAAAATCATGAACTAATAAACAATTCAGCAAAGATAGAAAAGATTAAACACACACAAGAAGAAACGTTACTGTGTAATCTGTGCATAGTAAATATAATTTTCTCTTTCAGTTTTGTAGGAGCTTGCACTTTGCATATTATAAAGGCGGACCGCTACAGCTTGTCAATTACCTTTGTCCAGAATATCAGATCCAATACTCGGGTGGTTTTGCCTGTGTCGCCTGAAGTTATTAGTTTTAATAGTGGCTCGTATCCTCTCAGTGTCTCTTGCTATATGACCGAGACAATAATTCTTGAGCTGTTGACAGTTGAATTGCTCAGCGAGATTCAAAGTGATGCCCAGTGTCTTAGCCTCTATTGCCTTGCTCAATTTATCCTGACATATCAACTTCAAACTCTCCATGGCGTACCGATCAGCTGCGACTAGCAAATGTTGGGTCATGTTCATAGCCTCTACCGTGGTCTCCTCCATGAACTCTGGGAGGCAATCATTGTACATGTAATAGAGTAAGACCTCGAAAACTCTGGCATCTACGTCGTTAACGCGGATAGTGGTTTGTCTGCTCTCCACCATAGATCCACACAGCAGCGCACGGAAGACTGGCGACCGTGCAGCGAGCACACACCCGTGCACCTTAAAACTTTTGAACCACCCAATCCTTACCGTCAAGTCCACCTCAAGGCCGTTCTCCAGAAGATTGCCAAGATCCTTGCCGAGGACCGAGGGCGGAATGATGATGCTATTTTCGTTGTCCTCAATGTCTTTAGTGAGCTTGGAGGCAATAACAGTGATCGTGCACTTGATCAGTAGACAGTCATCCTGGAGATACCCCGACGCAACCAAGTCAGATTTACTCATAAATTTGTTTGTACCCCAATTGCCACCGTCCACCAGCGCAAACTTTGTGGTGTAGCCGAATTTGTGCTTCTCTCCTGTGGCCGACGGTGCCGGGTCCTGTATGCAGAAGGAGTAGTACGCAGTGACCTCAGAATCACCGGCGGTGTTTATCAAGTTGAGAAAAATCGAAGAGAACTGATCGTCGACGGTCCTAGAGTTGCCGTTTGGGTAGTAGCGGATAGCCCAGTCATGGCCGCCGACGCGGAAGGTTCCGGACGTGAGACAGGTATTGCTGCCTTTGACGAGGGAGTGGTTGACGACCTTGAATAGGTGCTCGCCGGCGTGGAGGACCACAGTCGAGGCGGTCTTTGTTACCATGGCCGCCTGCAATATTGCGTGTTAAGATATGGTTGAGGAAAAGAAATCGATCCACGATGGGGTAGATGGATAGCCTTTACGTACTTATATTATTGGGCCATTTGGGGATTAGGCCGGTGTTAATATCTGACACGGTCTCCTAGCTGATCACGTACGTACGTGAGGGCAAAGTCGTCATCAGTTCGTGTTACGATCAAACTTCAACGGGAATCCATTATTGCACGCCTCTACTCTACTTTGTATATACTCCGTATGTATGATGCTGTTTTCTTTTTTGAACGGGAGGCAAAAGATTTACCTCATTTCATTAATTAGGGAGAAGAATCTTGACAAGACAAAAATAAAAAAGCGAGCGTACATGGAGACTACTCTCCCGTCATTACATAACTCAAGCACTTAGCCCCGGCGCACACTCAAAGCTTCACCTCGGTCTTTATGTTGTTGAGGAGGACCAAAGGTGGGGCGGATTTGTTGCGGAAAACTCTAGCATTTCGCTCATTCCAAATTATCCAACTCACAAGGATGGTTAGAGATGCCAAGGCCTTCCGGTTTGGGACATTTGTAGCCGACATATTCTCCCACCAAGATTCAAGAGCAATATCATCCGTCCACTCGGTCGTTGCAATAGAGGCGATTCCGAGCAAATCCTTCACCATTTCCCTAAGTCTCATTGTAAAGCGGCAACTGGAGAGTAGGTGAGCCGCCGTTTATTGTGTTTGCTTGCAAAGCGGGCAAAGGCCACAATTTATCCACCCTCTCTTGTCAAGATGATCCGCCGTTCAAAGTTTATTGCGAATGGCCAACCATGCAAAGAACTTTATTTTGGGGGGTTCCCAAACCCTCCAAACCAACTTGTTCATGAGAGTGGTAGTAGCACCAAAGAATTGAGCCTTGTATGCGGAGGTGGTGGAGTAAATCCCGTTACTAGTGAGGCTCCACACAATCGCGTCTTCCACCTCCTCTCTTAATCTAACCCCATTTAGCTCCCTCCAAAGCGAGATGTACTCCGTAAGATGTTGTAGCGAGAAATTACCATCCAACTTGATCTTTGAGACCCAAGCGTTGTTTCTTCTGGCTTGCTCCACTTTTCATTTCTTCCTAGTTGAGACCCCAAAAATTAGTGGCGCGATATCTTTGGGCTTCCTCCCATTGAGCCACGGCGAATCCCAAAAAAGTGTTGTCTTCCCATTTCCAATAGAGATTGTGGTGGAAGCATAGAAGAGGTCCATATCTACTTTATCACAATGGTTCCCCAAACCGATCCAAAACCTATGGGGCTCCTTCCACTCATACCAAGGCCAATGAAGCTAAAGAGCACGAGCAAACTTCTCGAGGTGGAGAATGCCAAGGCCACCCTGTTGTGAAGTAAGCATGAAACCATCATGACTCAACTTACGTCCAGCAGCATACCTTGCATGTATTTTGCTAGACGGCGATTATTTGCCGGCCGGCTGTTTGCGCGAATCTGTGGTTCGTCGGGTGGCTAACGCAGGGTAAGTGCAACCCATCTTTTCGAATGTCTATGCATCTCCTATTGTTTTGGATTACCCAGCTCCACGCGACCGTTGTGCTACTATTAGTAATCTGGTATGCTTACTTTCGATTTTTTGCATAAGAACTCACGTATTAGTTAACGTTGGTCCAGATGTGCATACTGATTATCTGCATCACTTTTGTAGTTCAACCACTTCAACCATCGGGTTTCTATTTGGCCATTTTATCAGGATTTGATTCATCAATCCCCAGTTTGGTTTTTGAAATAGACCTTTTTCTTTGTTTTTCATTTTTTGTTGTAGGACAAGATTAAAATGGAAGAAGAAAAACATGGGAAATGCGGCTAAAAATCTCAACCATTTTTTTTTCAAATGATAATAAGTTTCTACCATTTATGTTTAGATGATCACCTAAACCACCATTTACAGTATTACATTGTCCTTGTTGCAGGGCATGTGATATCTTGTTGTGCTTGGCAAAAAGGAGGCGAGCAAACCATCCCCAACGACAGCCAGCAAGGCTTCGGGCTCCCATCTCCTTCTGGCTTCTGCTGCTTCAGCGGTGGGAGGGGAGAGTCCCGGTTCTCTCCTGGCATGTAAATAGGTTTAGGGCTAGGTCTCCTATGGGCGTTGTGCTGGTGGCAGCACTACTAGGAAAACCTTATTTGTATTGTTCAATAGTACAAATGCCCGTGCGTTGCCACGGGGCTAAAAATATCTTTAGTTGTCACAATATATAAAAGTAATGCACGTGAAGATATCCGAGCTAATGTAGAAGAGCCGCCACCAGCAAGGCAAGCTAGCAACCCGGCAGACCACCCTCTGGTTTCCTGATCTCTTCAGTTCATATCATCTCATGTTGAGCTCATATCATCTCATGTTGACGTTGTCGTGGGATTGTTCAGTGTCTAAAACCAAGTTCTTCGCTGTCCAAAACAAAATTCTTCGCCTGGCTGCTCGTCTAGTCATAGGTGCATACCTACTTGTATAAAAATATAATATCACATGTTTTGAATCACATATAACTGGTAAAATAATATGCAATTGAATTAGAAAAAAGAGCCATTGCTAAAATATCCAAATATCAGTTAAGCATTCCAATAACAATGCTTCAAATAACGCAATATCCTATCAAACGAAAGAAAATGTGGAAAATTAGAGTCTTCAGAAAAAGAAATATATCCTGGACTTTAAACAATTGTATTTTTAGATATTCCAATGGATGATAAGTTTACCTGATTATCTCAATTCTCAAACTAAAAAAATTATACATAGTAAATAGTTGATGTACATCATCGAAGATGCATGGCTGACTAATTATCAGCTTTTCGTGAAAATTGTAGCTAATGAAGCTTGTCGAAATGAGAACCTCCAAATCTTAAAGCTTGATACATGAATGAATAGTGGGGATCAATAAATTATATTCTTGTTGTGAATGAGCTGCAGGAGGAAGGACATCGACAATGGTTGCCACAGGAAAACAAAACATAAATAGAGGTGATTTCACTTTACTGCGTGATATAAGTACGATGATTTGTAGTATTCAACCCAATATTATACTTTGATATTTTATCCTTTCTCCTAACCACTCTTAAGTCTTAACCCCTCTGATGACCATGTATGGTCTTTATCTCTTCTTGCACATACACATCCCTCTCTTCTATCGTGTGCAATTTAGGAAATTCCAACCATGTTAGCCATCTTTATTTAAGATAGTTAGCAACACTTTTATATAAGCACGTTAATAATAAGAATAGTTTTGTTGATATTAAACCAACTGCGAATGCAACAATCTTTAAAAATAACATAAAATGCAAAAGTCAATTGCAAAAATAGAGTGCCTTTCTATACAATTCGTGCATTTCTTGGTTAGTACTATATAAAATTATATTGACAATTGACAAATTTCTGCAATGCATATAATAGTTTATTATAAATCGTTTATATCCTCTTGTAAGTTGCCACTGCATGCCTCTCGAAAAAAAGGCTTGCCACCCAACTCTACATAAGATGCTTATAATTTTTTAAAGATAAAAAGCTGGACATACTTTTGTACACCCACGCATCGGTGTGGGTTTTCCCGTCACCCTCTATTTATTCCTCGAAATTCGTGCCCACCATGGTAGATAGAAAGATTCGTTTCTCTCCTATTTTTATCCGAATCTCAAAGCACAATAGATGGTGACGGAAACACCCACACCCATGCGTGGGTGTACAAAATCCACTCTCAAAAAGCTGTATGTAAATGATTATGAAAATTTTAGCATGAAAACTAAGCCACATAAGATGTACGCATAAGATGAGTCTTCCATTCAACATTTCCCATTGAAATGTGTCTCCTGAAAATGTGAAAATAGCAATACAAATCACTAATAAATCATATCTAAATATTTTAGTTTAAATTGCCATACTAATTGGACAACACATGTTGTCCGTAGTCAGATTTTACAAGGACATGAGTGCTCCAAATATGTCCATACTCAATTACAAAAAAAGCAGGACATGAGTACTCCAAATATTCCCATACTCAATTACAAAATAGCATGGCGCCAAGGGAGTATTCGCAAAGGCATTGACCTCTAAAGCTGAATTCCTACTACACCGATAATCATGTCAAATAAGAGGAGATTAATTTTTAGTACTACAGTGTTAAGGACTACATCCATCTCCAGAATTTATGCACCATTTGATATGTGTACTTACTGCTCTCCGGTGCATGTATGGATGGAGGAGAGTATATTTTGTCCCATTTTGAATACTCCATAACGTCTAGACAACCCATAGTGTGCCACCGCCCTGGCCTTGGCACAATATATCAGTTAGCCACAAAGCCTCCTAATCCTCTTCTGGCCTTCCTCCTACCTCTCCTTTTTCTTACGCACTCGGCCATCAATGTAAGAAGCGAGCCCAAAGTCATAGATCTGACAACCACAAAGACATGGTAAGACATCTGGAAAATTACATTTGACTTGGCTATTTACTTGATATATGGTTGGCTGAGTTCGCAGGTATTTAACCTTGTCCATAATGCCAAAATCCAGGCCCTCAAAATTATTCAAAACCAGATGTGGAGGCAAGACGAACCTGACATAACTTATCATAAATTCACAATAAACACTGCGCATTATAGAAATTCTGGTGAAATGCAATCTATAAAACATTTTTGTGATAGATTAAGTGTGATAACAAAGTCCAAACAAAATTAAGAATGATAACGTACACATATGTTGGACCTATTCTTGATATCAGCTTCCCTGTGACCAAGCCTCAAAGCGTCGACAGTGAGCGTGATCACCTTAAACCTAGCCACTTCAACCTTTTTCACGAGTTGCCGCACTATATTCTTGTCCTTGTAAACCTGCTGAATACCATGTTCCACATTATGGACATGTTAAGAACAAGAAACAATTGATCTCACATTATAAATTCGCAAAGCCACATACATAAAGTTGGAAAAAACATATCCCCGGTCCCATAGAGTCAACCTCGTCAACGCTAGAAGTAGCCCATGAAGTTGGCGAGAAACTGCGGCCGTCAGAGGCCCAACGTCCAATGTGCCGCAGTCCTACTAACCAAAAGCTAACCAATCAACTTATGCCCAGCCTATCAAGACTGCCATCTAGTCATAACACTGGAGTGTAAAAGTTTCAGACGGAATCATCTGGCTTTATCCAACAATTCTTAAATAAAATAAAATTTAAACAACACGGCACTTGTTGCTACACCCCAAAACGAATGTCATCCTTGCAAAACTTCAACCCTGAAACTTATCTACTGCATTTCTTTTCCCGATGCTAAATAAAATAGAGTATAATGGAATTGAAAGACTAAAACCTGCTACTTTCAAGGATTGGAGTATACGTAGCTAATAGGGATTCTAGAGAAAGCCTCCCAGTTCTCCATGAGCGTCCACTGATTCTCTGCGCCAGAGGCGTAGTAGTTGTACACCATCTTCGGCAGCTTCTCGAACTCGGACACATTCTAGAGCATCTCCATTCCCCTGCTCAAATATATCATTGTTAGTTCAGAGTACCTATTTGATACATAATTAAAACTGAAAACTTGGTGATGAACCACAAGACAAGCATGGAGGATTAGAAGTATTAAATATCGTTGGATAATGGCATAAGAGTAGAGTGACCATATCAAGGGCTGATGACCACAATCTTTACCACCATATATCCTGCTTACACAATACCTGGATGTCTTTGCAGTTAAACCAATGATGAAATTTTTTTCCAGGGGAAACCAGTGTTGTACTTTAGTGTCAATATGAATATATGATAATGGACTGTTCATCATAATTACATACTTGAGAACTCAAGATATCCAATGCACCAGAAGTGACCAAGTGAAGAAATTCTAGCTTAATCAACTGGAACGCATGGCGGGAAAAAAGTAAATTACGGAAGTAAGCTTAATGTTGGGATTTATGAGAAGTAGACCAGTAAAGATTTTGATAGCAATTTATAGTACCAAGAGGTAGTTGGTAGTATTATCTTATAAAAGAGTACAAAAATCGCCTCTTCTGAAATAAAACACACTACAAAAATAGCTTATATCTAACTGGCTAAGATTCTACTTCTTAGCTTAATAAACAACCGTGGTTCTTGCCAACAAATAACGGGCATTTCCCAAAAAACGTATCCAACAATAGTTACATCATATATTAAAATTTGCTTTAGTTGCCGTAACACTTGCGCGAAAAACATGTAAGAATATATGCATATGAAAAGAAAGGCTATCACCTGGTATAGCCTGAAATGTCCGAAAACTGATCCTTAGAAGACCATAAGACATTCATGGTTTCGTAATCTAAGTAAAACTTGCAATAAACATATATACCTCAAATTTTTCAGCTGAGATATGCCTCGATTAAATATGGAGATTTTTTAGATCAATAATACATCGACCATTGCAAAAGAACTTAACATAGAAGGCCGTGAGCTTAGCTGACATAACCCTGATCTGCAGCCTGCCGTCATATGCAACAGAAAGGTATTTTTTCGATAAAGTATATGTGGCAGCTGCAAGTGAGTCCATGCTTGTTGTCATCAAGGGCCGACGGAAGGATACATTATTCATGAAGCTAACGGAGAAGAACTTCACAACAACACGCTTCCCCGTCAGAATCTGATAGCAAAATTTTCTTCACAACAGAGCATATATAATTCCTTTGTAAATAAGAAACCTGATGCTTCATGAACTAAAAAATGCCATACATAACTAAAATAACAAAGCTAACAACTCGGAAGAAAGGAGCATATAAGAACTTCAGCATATCAACAGAGTATAAATAGCTATGTACAAGTTATATTATATATCATCAATCATCAGGTTAGTTATGTTATTACAAACCAAGTGACCTTCAGTCTTTTTTGTATTTTTATATATAGTGTCAACTATAACTGGGATGGATCAACTGGTTTTACCAATACAATTTAGCACTTCATTCTGACTGAGACTCTACATTCTTTAGCTGAGCTGTGTACAACTAAAAATTTGTTGGAACAACATAACTAAGAACCCATTTTTCAGCAGCAGCAACTCCGCCTCACTGCTCCGTCAATTGTTGCAACCCTGCTCTAGCTGGATCAAACATTGATTTCTTGTTGTGAGTGAGCTGCAGGAGGAAGGACATTGACAATGAACTAAGAGAGAGAGGGAGACCTGGTATTGACGCGACGACGATGACGCGGACGGAGAAAGGAGGACGACCCGGCCACGCTCCACAGCGCGAGCACGACGACATCGATTTTGCGGCCTTGAGGCATCTCCCGACCATACCTATAAATTAAAACATCAAGGCATATTGCATTGATTGTGGTTCCTTATATAAGCATAATTTTCTTCTATAAATAGAATGCATCACATAAATCCGAAAAATTTCAAATAGACAATTGTTTTTCCTTGCCTGATATACACGTTGCACTTTCAAGAGCTCTATACCTTTTTTTTCCTCCTTAGTCAAGAACCCTAGCCCTGAAGCATCAAACAAAAAAATGTACATATATAGTTCAGCCTTCATGAGGTAAAAGTTCATGGCTAACGAAAATCAGACTGTTGGAGATGCAATCTCATGAGAAACCTGAACCAAAAATTCAGGCTATTGGTGATACATATTAGGGCCTAATTGAAGAACTTCATTTTCTTCTTCCGTAACACAACTGAACTAAAGATTAGGGAGAAATGACAACCTTGCACAATTATATTAGGGCCTAATATTTCGTAGAACTTCACCTACGTATTTGCTCCCGTCTGCTACCGGGCAAACCACCGTTGCAATCCTATTTCCCGAGCTTATGCAACAAGATGGGATCTTGAGAGAGAGAGAAAACCTGTGTGAATGAACACATGCTTTTCTGATGGTGACGGTGAAGAATCGGAGATGAGTCAGTCCATCACAGCGCATCAGAGAGGAGCAGGATGAGTGGATCTCGACCAGCCGCCCTCCCAGCTATTGTGTAGCATGCGGCAGAACGAGCAACTCCCGCCGGCCACCATCCTGTCCACTGGCCACAGCAGGATGTGCTTCTTCTGCCGGCCACTGGTCGCTCCTCTGGCGACGACATGGATTGGTGTGAGGAGGAACTGGAAGACAAGGTGTGAGGGGTGACCTGGCTGCTTCTTTTGCATGCGATTAGGAAGGGCGATGGGCCTCCATGTCCCCAAGACGTGCGGTGGGGGACATGGACATCGAGGGGGAGGCCGTGATGGCCAGATGTGTGCGGTAAAGGGAGGATCCGCGTGGTGGAGGTGGTGACGGCCGATGAGTTGAGGTGACGGCCGGATCCGGCGGCGGCGGAGGATGAGCTGAACGCCGAACGCGAGGGAGAGGAAAAATAAAGGTACTGTTGGTGGCGGTGGCAACGGCAGAGCAGAGATGGTCGGTGGCGGCGGCAGCGGCAGAGTAGAGATGGTCGGCGGCGACGGCGGATGGGCGGCGACAATGGCAGAGCCTAACCCTAGGAAAGCGGCGGCGCTGGTTCCATGGTTCGTGAGGGAGGCGATGTAGTGTGTGCGATGGATTTGTTGGGCTTGGGCGCTTGGCCCATTCGGCCGCGACAACGCGCGACGAAGTGCGACGACGAAGGGGGTTGTAGTGGCAGAATAGGGAACATGTTCCTCCTTTTTAAGTAGTGTAGATTGTAAATAAGAAACCTGATGCTTCATGAACTAAAAAATGCCATACATAACTAAAATAACAAAGCTAACAACTCGGAAGAAAGGAGCATATAAGAACTTCAGCATATCAACAGAGTATAAATAGCTATGTACAAGTTATATTATATATCATCAATCATCAGGTTAGTTATGATATTACAAACCAAGTGACCTTCAGTCTTTTTTGTATTTTTATATATAGTGTCAACTATAACTGGGATGGATCAACTGGTTTTACCAATACAATTTAGCACTTCATTCTGACCGGGACTCTACATTCTTTAGCTGAGCTGTGTACAACTAAAAATTTGTTGGAACAACATAACTAAGAACCCATTTTTCAGCAGCAGCAACTCCGCCTCACTGCTCCGTCAATTGTTGCAACCCTGCTCTAGCTGGATCAAACATTGATTTCTTGTTGTGAGTGAGCTGCAGGAGGAAGGACATTGACAATGAACTAAGAGAGAGAGGGAGACCTGGTATTGACGCGACGACGATGACGCGGACGGAGAAAGGAGGACGACCCGGCCACGCTCCACAGCGCGAGCACGACGACATCGATTTTGCGGCCTTGAGGCATCTCCCGACCATACCTATAAATTAAAACATCAAGGCATATTGCATTGATTGTGGTTCCTTATATAAGCATAATTTTCTTCTATAAA
This sequence comes from Lolium rigidum, assembly GCF_022539505.1. Lineage (NCBI taxonomy): Eukaryota > Viridiplantae > Streptophyta > Magnoliopsida > Poales > Poaceae > Lolium > Lolium rigidum. The sequence continues at coordinate 48,606,829 of NC_061509.1, forward strand.
TAGAATGCATCACATAAATCCGAAAAATTTCAAATAGACAATTGTTTTTCCTTGCCTGATATACACGTTGCAGTTTCAAGAGCTCTATACCTTTTTTTTTCCTCCTTAGTCAAGAACCCTAGCCCTGAAGCATCAAACAAAAAAATGTACATATATAGTTCAGCCTTCATGAGGTAAAAGTTCATGGCTAACGAAAATCAGACTGTTGGAGATGCAATCTCATGAGAAACCTGAACCAAAAAATTCAGGCTATTGGTGATACATATTAGGGCCTAATTGAAGAACTTCATTTTCTTCTTCCGTAACACAACTGAACTAAAGATTAGGGAGAAATGACAACCTTGCACAATTATATTAGGGCCTAATATTTCGTAGAACTTCACCTACGTATTTGCTCCCGTCTGCTACCGGGCAAACCACCGTTGCAATCCTATTTCCCGAGCTTATGCAGCAAGATGGGATCTTGAGAGAGAGAGAAAACCTGTGTGAATGAACACATGCTTTTCTGATGGTGACGGTGAAGAATCGGAGATGAGTCAGTCCATCACAGCGCATCAGAGAGGAGCAGGATGAGTGGATCTCGACCAGCCGCCCTCCCAGCTATTGTGCAGCATGCGGCAGAACCAGCAACTCCCGCCGGCCACCGTCCGGTCCACTGGCCATGGCTGGACGTGCTTCTTCTGCCGGCCACCGGTCGCTCCTCTGGCGATGGCATGGATCGGTGTGAGGAGGAACTGGAAGACAAGATGTGAGGGGCGACCTGGCTGCTTCTTTTGCATGCGATTAGGAAGGGCGATGGGCCTCCATGTCCCCAAGACGTGCGGTGGGGGACATGGACATCGAGGGGGAGGCCGTGATGGCCAGATGTGTGCGGTAAAGGGCGGATCCGCGCGGTGGAGGTGGTGACGGCCGATGAGTTGAGGTGACGGCCGGATCCGGCGGCGGCGGAGGATGAGCTGAACGCCGAACGCGAGGGAGAGGAAAAATAAAGGTACTGTTGGTGGCGGTGGCAACGGCAGAGCAGAGATGGTCGGTGGCGGCGGCAGCGGCAGAGTAGAGATGGTCAGCGGCGACGGCGGATGGGCGGCGACAATGGCAGAGCCTAACCCTAGGAAAGCGGCGGCGCTGGTTCCATGGTTCGTGAGGGAGGCGATGTAGTGTGTGCGATGGATTTGTTGGGCTTGGGCGCTTGGCCCATTCGGCCGCGACAACGCGCGACGAAGTGCGACGACGAAGGGGGTTGTAGTGGCAGAATAGGGAACATGTTCCTCCTTTTTAAGTAGTGTAGAAAAAAGAGGAAAACCTTATTTGTGGCCAACGTTTTTGCTATGCGCCACCGAAGATGTACGAAATATTATATATTTATTTCTGTGGCGCATGTTAGGGTGCGCCATATTACCCTGTGCGTCACAGAAAAGTAGAAGATTCTATGCCGCATATGGAATTATGCGCCATAGAATTGTCCATGAGCGCATGTTCCAATATGCGCCATAGAATTATTCTTTTAGGATTTTTGATTTTTTTGCATTTCTGTATTATATCTAGGCATTATACAGTATTATACATGAAATATACAGAAAATATCCACAAATACAAGGAGAAGACATTTTATACGCGAATGACATGATACACTCACAAATATTCATCATTACATTATTTAGAGCCGAATTGTTACACAAGTGTTCATTATCTCACATTACAAATGTCCATCATCACATGTCTTAGTCACCACCTAGACTAAAGTAAAATAGAGTACAACTGCGGTGCCGGTGAGTAAGAGGAGGACCAAGAACTTCAGCCGGTTCGTTTTCTTCCCACGTGTCTCCACTACTGTGCTACCGCCTCCTCGCTAGTCGCGCATCCCTTGAAGTTATTCCTGCTAAACTTATGCACCTATTGGTGATAGTCCTGCCACTCCTCGTAGACACCTGGAACCCAACCCTTGTACATAACGTACGTCAGCATCTCTATTGACAAGGCATATAGTATATCATATTAGTACATCATGCATATATGTTGACAAATATTAGAGCAAGACATTCATAAACCTAACAGATAACATCGATGACAATCAGAGAACAACAACCACATATAGTAAAATCGAAGACAACAACAACAACGACCGTTTAGAGATATGTAAGTTAAGTTTGCGATGCACACACACACACACACACACACACACACACGACAACGTCCATCGAGACACACACGCACGACGACGTCCATCGATACACACAAACCGATGAAGACAGTACGTTTTTGCGATGCACACACACACACACACACACACACACACACACACACACACACACACACACACACGACAACGTCCATCGAGACACACACGCACGACGACGTCCATCGATACACACAAACCGTTGAAGACAGTACTTAGAGTTTATGACCCACACATGATGTATCCCATCGATACACACACTAAGTCAAGGAGCAGTGGCCTCGCAGGGCTCCGGGAAGAGTTTATACAAATCTTTCATCGTCCACGTCCTAATGTCACCATGGGCTTTGAGGCGTTCTTCGATGACCCCACTCTTTCCATGATTTGGCCTCATCACTAGCCATCTCCGCCTTTAATATCTTAAACTCTGCTTCGTCCAAAACATCGGCTCACCCCTCCTAATCTTCTCCTAGCTTTCACCTTTCTCAATCTTGTTCTTCACCCGGCTTCTCCAGCTGCTCAAGGCGTACCTCATCTTCGTGATGGCTAATCTATTCACCTTGTTTGATTTTGACATGGTACTGTATTCGGCCGGGAATGTTTACCGTCGGTGAAACTTATTAAGGCAGTTTTCGACCAAACGCTCATTGGCTTCACTTCTAAGGTGCTTCGTGTTGCTCGACATGCTTTCCCAGATGATGCACCTGAGTTGCATGCCGTACCCAGCGGCAACATCCGCAGGCTCCAAGGAAGGCCACTTTCCGAGAATTTAGCGATCTCGTCGGTGGTGTCCAACAAGGAATAACGTCTCATAGTATATCTGATAAAATCGGGTGGTTCAATATCATTGTTCTTCTCAATAATCTACTCCCATAATTGTTAGTATTTGGAATATTCATGGTCAGGAAGACATGATTACCAAATAAAAGATGAGCTAGTCCTAGAGGCGGGACTAGGAACACATGCTTGTTCATTCTTATACATGCGATGATGAGTTAATTTTCCTTTGAATCTCATATTGAAGACACATAGTAGTTATAGCATATCCGAATAAACTTAATCACAAAACTTGTATTCATAATAATAAACACTTTATTATTGCCTCTAGGACATAACTACTTCACATAGATGGGAGAGTCAAAGCCGCGGAGAGTGTCGGCAAGGCACTTGAGGTGGGAGCAGAACTCCATGATGGAGAGCTCACCCTGCACCAGGTTGTGGAATTCCTGCTTGGCGTAGGCTGCGTGTTGGAGATGGTTGTCGTTGAAGAGCACGGGGATGGAGTCCGAAACGTTGGCGTTCGTGTCCAAGGACTGTAGGACGATGTTGATACCATCTTGGGAGATGGCAATGTCGAATCACAATGCGATGCATTGATTGGCACGCCCACCTCCATGATCTTGTCGTTGAGGGAGCCGTCAACGTGGTAGAGGAGGCCAAACTTGCGGATGGTTACCATGAAGTATGTGCGCTAGATGGTGTAGGTCGAATCCTCGAGAGTGGAGATTGAGGATGACATGGACATGGTGGCGCATGGGGAGCATCTGGATAGCGGTGACGGAGACAGGCTCGACGGCAGAGGGCTTGCGACCGCCACCATAGGAGGAAGAGGAGTTGAAGGGGGAGTCCATCACGAGGTTACGTTTTTTCGGAAGGTGATATCGGTTGAGGATCGTGGGAAGGATGATACCATGAAGGAAGAGCTAATGTGCAACCCAATTGTATACACATTACGAAGGGGAGAGGGGATCCTCAAAAAAAGATATCGGTCCGGTGGCCAGCTTAGGAAGTTTTGGCAAGATTACATACGGAGATAATTATTTCCATTTAGGCAACCACGAACAAAACTAATGTATACCCACCATGAACATAAATCATGGTGCCGCCATCCATAGATCAGGGGCCAGGATGCCTCGTCTCAGCTAGGCTACAACTTGATGTTGTATGGATCACAACAGATTATGCACATGGAGCAACCTTCTTCCTTCAAATTTGCCACTAAATTTTGCACACATGTGTTTAACATATAGACGTGTAATTATTGCTGATGTATAATTGTTAGGAAAAAATGATATGGGACTCAAAAGAATGTCGCACGCACACAATATCAAAGGATGAAGTACACAAAATAGCATGAATTAATGCGCATATGAATGACATATGGTAATTAGCAACAAGTAGCTAGACAAGGCAATATTATGACATGTCAATATGTACTCACTGTCTATTCTAAAACATTGCACCACTTTCTTTCATGTCATGGAGCTGGAGCCGGAGCCGGAGCCGGAGTAGTTGCAGCTTGTCGATTAAGTTTGTCACAAACTTTCTCGAGAATATCACCCACGATAAGTGGGTGGTTTTTAATCAACTGCTTGAACCCCTTAGTCTCTCTTATGGCTCGCAACCTCTGGACGTCTTTTGCCATATACTTGAGACAGGATTCTTTGAGTTGCTGACACTGGTACTGCTCCGCCAGATCCAAAGTGGAACTCACTGTGTGGACATCTAGCGATTGGCTCAGCCTGCTCTCGCACATCACTCTCAGTCGTTGAATCCCGTATCCATGGGCCGCAACAAGCAAATCTCGCGCCATGCTTGTAGCCTCCTCTGTGGCCTCCTCCATGAACCCAGGTAGACAATCTTTGTATATGTAGTGCAGGAGGACCTCAAAAACCTTCGCGTCGATATCGTCGATGCAGATGCTTCTTTTTTTTCTCTCTATCATGGACATGGAGTCGCGCAGCTTCTCGCGGAAGACCGGCGACCGCGCGCGGAGCACACATGTGTTCGCGTTGAAACTCCGGGAGGACTTGCCGATCTTGACGGTGAGGTCTGCCTTGAGGCCACTCTCTAGAATATTGCCGACATCAGCGCTCAAGTTGGAGGGTGGGACGGTGATGCTACTGTTATGGTCGTCGTCGTCCTCGGCCATGAGCTGGGTGATCTCCACGGTGCACTTGATCGACAAGCAGTTATCCTCGAGGCACCCGGAAGCTGCCAAATCATCTTTACTCATAAACTGGCTGTAACCCCAACACTTCGGGTTCATTGGCGGCAAGAACGTTTTGGTAAAGCTTCTTTTCTTTTTTTCAACCATCACCTGCGATGCGCGATCCTGTAAGCACAAGGAGAAAGATGCCGTGACATCGCTCTCGATGCTGCTCACCAAGTTGATGTACATAGACATGAACTGGCCATCAACAATGGACGCGTCGCCGTTTGGGTAGTATTGGATAGCCCAGTCGTGGCCTCCGACGCGGAAGGTCTCGGACGTGATGCTCGCGTTGGCGCCTGTTAGCAGGGAGTGGTTCTCGACCTTGAAGAGGTGCTCGCCGATGTCGACGACCGCAACCGTCGAGGAGGTCTTGCTGGTTTCCATGGGAGTCGTCTGTTCCGACAAAAGATATTGACGGGGTTCTGGATTGTCGACCGCCTCTTTTATGTACGCATTGTTGGAGATTTACCCGGAGCTGAGGCCGGATTTAAATTTAGGTATGCTGTGTGCCGATCTGCACCGAAAAATATGAATCGGTGGTCAGTCGAGCTCTTTCTTCCCCTTCGTATCTCCATAAATCTCATAACAAACCGTATCTTTAAACGTGACACGGTGGAGCATAACAAGTTGATGATAGCTTCATGCTTCGACTCCACGTCGAATTCGTACGTACCTACTCGGGAGAGACCCGCACAATTTTTTTCAACAATGGTCGCTTTATTTATACAGTACCCCTGTACTCACTACGGGAAAAAAGGGCATTACCGTGCAACCAATCATTGCCGTGCGCAACAAGTAGCACGCACGGCAAAGACAAACTGCACGGGCAAAGTCTGAGAGCAGCGCACGGCAAAGAATCCATGCACGGCAAAGTTAGCAGTGGCGCACGGCAACGATCCTACGCACGACAAAGTCCAAGCAAAGCGCACGACAAAGAAACTACGACGGCAAAGACCCTACAAGCCGCACGGCAAAGAAATGCGGCACGACAAAGGGTCTGGACGTTGTCGTGGCGCTCCCTTTGCCGTGCGTTCAGATAAGTTGCACGGCAAAGGCTCCTTTGTCGTGCATTCCTTTCTTTGCCGTGTGCCATCATACATTTTATTTGTTTTTCTTTCTATTTTATTTTATCTATACCTAATAATAAACGAGCTAAGATTTCTGCCAAAATTTTCGTCCAACTTTTTATTGAACCGTTTTGCCCTCCCCATCAAATCGCATAATACGGCTAAATGCAACGGTACCGGTTCGTTCGTCTTCCACCGAGTCCCTCCTCCCCACTGACACCCTGCAGATCCGTCGACCGCCCAGGTCGGCCTCCATCAAGAGCGCACTTCCCGCTCCGGTACCAGGCCACAAGAGTTCGCGGCGCCGTCACATTGAGTGGAGGTTTCGCAGTCGATTCCCTTTGATGTAGCTTATACTGGGGGCGGAGCGACCAAAGGCACACAGAGTCTATCCTTGGCATCGCCCGTGTGGCCGCCTGATTAATGGGTCAAGACGGCGGAGAGCAGGAGCGCTGAGGAGAGTCTGCTGGTGCAGAGAAGATGCTGCTAGGGTTGTGGAGGCAGGAGAAGGGAGGGGCAGGGCGGCGCCCGGAGAGAGAGCCAGCAGCGACTGTCCGAGATCGGGAGCTGTGCGCCATGCCCAGGTTGAGCGTGGCTCCCTCGACCGCCACGTGAAACCTGAAGCACGCATTTCCGGCCTGGCCCATTTGGATTCCCCCCTCCAGGCGGTCACGAAGATCCTGGCCCGTGTGTCATGCCATAGCTACTCGGATCGACAGCTCGAAGATAATGATCACAATCCAAATTGGGGAAAAGCCGGGCGCTGATCCACCGTGCGCCGTACTTTCTCCTCTAGCGCCTTGCTGGGAAGATGAAGACGAGGTCCGTCGCAAGGGCGCGAGCAGCAGGAACAGGCCAGCAGGATACAAGCTCCTCGCTTTGATGTACGCCGCCGTCGGGAAGTAAAGCCAGCGGCTCCAACGCTTTCTCAGAGTGCTCCACCGGCTGACCACCTCCCAAAGGACACGTACAATCTTTGTTTCTGTCCTCTTTTTTCCTGTTCTGTTTCATTTCTATTTCCTTTGTTCGAGTATAGATTGTTGATTCCTGTTGACGGTTTATTGCCCAGAGATTCTTTTTATTCAGCTAACAAGCTTAACACTTGCTCCAGTGTGCACAATATTCGTGTCTGCTATATTTATAGTGTAGTACTAATTTAGATGCTTCGGTCACTCCTAATCTGATCAGCGATGCGGGGACGGACGACCATGGCATACGCTTCATTATGGCATTGGTTCCACAGGTCCAGCAGTTAAACAAGAATATCTGGGAGACAATCTATGATTATGCTTTGAAGCTTTAGCTGATATTGCTGCAAAGATCCGTATGAAACTTATGTTGGAGCCTCACAGCAAGATTTATCTGATGCCTGTAAACGTATATGTAATTTGTGCTGAACATATTATCTGATCACGGTTGTCTTACTATGTACAGAGTGCAAAATTTTCTTGAAGACAAATGGAAACAACATAAATACCTGCATCTAAAAATAATGAAGAAGTACAATATGAA